>NW_023396967.1:1209077-1509077 GCF_011125445.2 Fundulus heteroclitus
TTGTATTGCAACGCTGACCTTCATTCGTAGTGGTTGGAGGGAGATTTAGCTGTCGTTTGTCCATTCTGTGCCAAGAGGAGAGTTGAATCCGTGGTTGTTTACCATCGTTCTGCTGTTTGCTGGCTTTCGTGACACTGATAGTGGTGAAAGGTAAACCTCAGCCCCAGCCTCAGTGAATGCTTCCTGTCAGAGTGGATAATAGACTGCAGTGCCTAATGGGAGCCACCATGGGGCCCTTCAGTATATTCGAAGCTCTAACAGTATTCTGGTCCTCCTGCTTATTCAAATGGAGTTATTTCAAGTTTTTTTTTTTTTTTCTTTGGGTTCAAACTGGGTTCTACTGAAGTGGAGGCGTCAAACAGAGTCCATGCTTTACCAGCAGCATACAGAAATATTAGTGTGTTCAAAGCAGCTGTTAGGACACCAAGTGTCCTGTGTTACACAGGCATTAAATGACTGCATGATGATGTTTCACACCCCGGAAGATTACAGGGTGGCTCTACACATTTACGTAATACTTGGACTGCAAATAGAATATTTTTTCCCCCACTAGGTTGTATACAAAGTGCTGGAGAGAGCTGATGCTAATGTCATGCAGCTGAATTGCATTATAGTATCCTCTCCATGTAGCCAAAAAGAAGGTGGATAAACTACACAGACTGCCTTACTCTCCAGGCAAGTGAGTGAAGATGATATGAACTTCCATGTTGATGACAAAGGTATAGAAGAAGAAGAAACTAGAGCCCCGCAAAAGAGCCTACACAGCAAAAAATAGACTCCTTAAGACACTCTTTGGAGTCAAATGAGTAATGTTGGGCGATGCCATTTTAATCTACTGTGGGATTTGGCTCGGAACGACCTTCCAGGGTGCCGTACCTAACATCTTAATTACCTTTTCAAAAGGGAATACCTCTGAGATTTAGCTACCCTCCCTGCACAGCAGATAGGTTGCTCAGTCAAGAGGAGGTGATATGAGGTTACACTTCACTGGGCTGAGTCGTTTTGACCTACCTCCCCTCTATACGCTCATATAAACCTTTCTGTGGCACTTGGCCTCGTTTTTTGGTACTTCTTCTATCTACCAGCGATCCTACGCAGCCTTTTAAAAGTCTGAAAAGGTATTGAATTTTGTTGTAGCTGTTTCTTTCCATTAGGCATAGGCCAAAATAAGATTCTCATGCTGTAATAACATTGATTCAAAATACCATGCATCATGGGATTTACAAAAACTTTCTGAAATGAAATCTTTGACAAGATCTAATAGGTTTTATTTAAAGCAGAAAAGGAAATAAATAAATAAAAATAAATAAAACAGAAAAGCATCCATCTATCATATTGCTTGTAAATTCAGTTATTTAACACATACTGTAACAATTTTATCTGTAACACGTTTTAATTGTTATCTCTACTTTGACAAGTACACTTGGAAAATGTAGACTAATGACCCGCTATCATTATGGGTTTTAAATGTTTCTTTTTTTCAAATACCATCTGGTAAAAAGTCAGGCTGTCTGCTCGGGTACCTAGCCTGTGTGATGGTGCGTTCACACTGAACGGGAATGACGAGTCCGGAGCAACTGATTTACATGTTATCCAGCGTACGAAAATTACTGGAATCGTGTTGGCACCATAACAAACATGTCATTCAAAACTTTGTAGTTTTTAAAAATCTTTTTCAATCTAAATTCAACAATGAACAGAGGTTTTTCGGATATCAAACCATATCTCAAAGAATCCTGGGTATGATAATTCCATGTTGTACATTTTAAAATGATGTTTATCCAATTTGGCTCAAATGCTGAAAAGCTGTGAAACGTCCCCATATCTCGCTACCAGATAGGAAACCGACTTCACAATTCATTGAAACAATGTCACCCAACTAAGTAAATGTTCTGTTTTCTTTAATGTTAATAATTTATATAACTGCAGGAAACAAATATGAAGTTTAAGATGTAGAATCCCTGAACAGTACTCTACATTTAGCTTCCCAAACCAAAAATAAACAGTTAGAAATCCTCTCTTGACGACTATTTTCTTTCATTTTTATCAAATCATTACATTCTGACTCCCACCACCAACTCTCTATCATCCCTCGTTTTCCCATCCCTCCCTTGACTGGAGGTGATAAAAGTCGCTGGCAAGGGCACCGAGAGATAATACAACACTAGATAGTGACAAATAGGACAGTGGGGATTTGGCAGTTGTCCAGGCTCATCGTATGCATGTTCTGATGGACGAGGAAAGGTGAGAGATAACCTCTCAATCTGATTAAAATCACAAATATCTAAGGAGATTTAACAGATCCTAAATAAAAGGCCGTCCCCTTTTCCTTAAAGCGTTTCGGTCTCGCTGCAGTGACGCTTCAAAAGGGGACATTAGTTTGACTGTGTGGATATTTAATTATCTTTGGCTGATCTTAAATTCTCTGTGGCATCCTGTGCCACAAGGTTAAGCCAACTAAGTCCATTAAAGACTGCAGAATGAGCGCTTTGCCTTAGTTTTTATGGCCGCTTTAGGCGAGGGAGTCCAGCAGTGTGGATGAGATTTAGATTGTAATAGATGAGAGCGGCCATAATCCAGCACTTCTTTATTTCAAAGGTTATGCCTACTTAGTGTGGAGTCATTGTCTATTAGCAGCAATGTTTTGGCTTCTGAAATTAACTTGTTTCATGATAGTGTCTCTTCCTCGCAAAATCTTTTCTACCTTGATGGAGTCGAGGATGGTTTACAGGAATCCAGGACTAATTTACAGCTCAACTCCCTCCTTTTCCTTCTTGTCAGCCCCGCTCCCCCTTCTCTGCTTTCTCTTGTCTCTTTCTGGGAGATTGGCAGGTCTTTAGGGTTTTAAGGCGCTTAGTTTTCCATGTTCCTTCCTCCTGTCTGCCGCCGTTAGGCTGACTGGCAGTAATTATATCAGAGTTGGGCCCCGGTTGATCCTGACGACCTCAAAGACGTGACAACAATAAAAAAAACACACAGGAGAAATGCTTAAGGATTACAAGGAAGGGGAAAAAGAAGGACATTTAAGGAATGCGAATACAGCAAAAGGCAGAAAAGTTGCAATATAGAAGTGAGAAAAGCAGGATTGATGCACAACTCTGCAGAGTAAGAAATACATTGAGGGAGAAAGGCAGGACGAGGTTACACATCACTGATTCCTGACAAGCTTTTTTCATATTCCCTTTCTTCCCTCTTGTTCTTGCCTGCATCATAGGTGTGGGAACTCAGTATTCCTCATTGTTCACTCCAGCAGCCTTGTAGGCTGAGAAATGTGTTTTTGTCTTCCCTCCTCTCAGCTGCAGTCAAGTGTTTCCCTCAAACATCAGCTGTCTTCCAACAGGTTTCAGTTGTCTGCTGTGAAACTGTAAAATAAAAAACAGAAGGTTTGTTTTCCCTTGATGGATAAAGTTGGGTCTGTTACATTTTTTTTTATTACCCGTTATGTCTTCAAATCTATCAATCTTGTATAGTTCTAGTTGAAGGTTTTTAGTTAGTACTCAGTAGCGTTGCCGACATTAATGCGGAGCTTTTAATTGTGCATTTGTGCAACAGTTTTTCTTTACCAGTGGGAGAATTGGTAGCGCTGTTGACTCTCGGCAAGAAGGTCCTGGGTTCGAATCCTGGCCTAGGGTTTTATTGCATGGAGTTTGCATGTGTGGGTGCTCTCTGGGTACTCTGGCTTCCTCCTATAGTCCAAAAACATGACTATTATGTTAATTTACATCTAAATTGCTCTACGTGCATGCATGCTTGTCTGCTCTCTGTGTGTGTCCTGTGTTTCCCTGTGATGGACTTGCAGCCAGGGTGTACCTTGCCTCTTGCTCAATGACAGCGAGTCAGTACCTCTCTCCTTTTTTTGATTTTTTTTTTCTGTAGAGTGATGTACAATGACAATAAAAGTATTCTATTCTATTCCATTCTATAGCCAATAATAATTTTGTAGAGATGTAGAGGTTAGGTCTATTAAAGAAACCAGTGTCGATGCACGTTTGGGATCATTGTCCCATTTAAACACGCCTGCTGAAGTTTCAGCTGGCTAGCTGTCCATTTGAGTTCAAGTTGAGGGATCCTTCTACACGATTCCATCCAAGGGTCTCATCAAACCCTCATCATGATGCCTCCACCACCATGCATGGCTCTTGGTAAAGTGGTCTGTGGTTTGAAAGCTTCACCACGATGCCGCCAGCGCGATTCTTGTCATTGTGGTCAAATAGCTCAATCTTTTGTTGATCTATTACACTTTTTCCCCCAGAAAGCATTTGTGTTGATCTTGAGAGTTGCTGTAAATTTCATTTTAGTGTAAGGATCTTCATTTTTGGAGCAGATGTTTCTATTTTGGTAAAAGAGTGTTGTTCCAGCAGTTTCTCTGCAGTTTCCTCATTGGGTGACAGTTTGTCTGTCAGAGAATTGATTCGAGATTTCGAACTGGGCAAGGATCACAAGCCCACATCAAAACAAGCTTTGGAAAGCATGAAGGCCAACATTAACGCCTTGACTGCAACCCTATTTAAGACTTGTGGACTACCCTTAAGACCCTGATCTGTGCCAGTTTCAATGCAGTTTACCTGTTCAGCAGACAATGAAATCCTCTGGTTATAAACTATGTCAATACCTTAAAGATGCCACAAGGGACATAGTTTTGCTAAGAGAACCTATATAATATAAAGTACATCCATAATAAACCAAACATTTGTGTCACCCTAATTCTTCTTTTCAAAAATTAGTGAAGTTGATTGTTGTATGCTCATTTCACCCTGTAAATAGAACAGCTCATATGCATCATAGTTGAAAACGCGTCATTAAAGTGTGCAACATTAACGTGACATTGTGCTAAGGATGGGTTTTTGGACGCTTCCCTCTGTTGTCAGATTACATATTCGCCTTTTTCTAATCACTGTAATTTTCTGAATTACTGCGTTTTTTTTTTAACAAAGAGACCTTCATTCTGTTCATAAAAAGTCCAGATGAGTTTTAAATTTAACTCTATTGCGTGTTGCGAGAGAAAAAGAAATTAAACAATCCACCGGTGAAGATGAAAATTAAGTCAGTCGGTTTCACCCCGTCCCCTGAAAGCTTTCTCTTTCATTGTTCTCCTTGCGAAGAAATTTCTTTTACATCAGAAAGAAATGAAAGCGGACATTTATAACGCCTTGTTCCACATTTAGGTCTATATCAGCAAATCTGTCTTTGTCTCAAGAACCATGTTCACATGAGCTGACAGGGTGTGAAGATGGAAGTTAAATAACAAAAAAAAAAAAAAAATGCACACTGCTTTGACTACACTTCTGCTCTGTAGTTACTTACAGTCTGATAATGAAACCGATGTGTTGTGGTACGGCCCAATTGGCATATATTATTGTTTTTGCAAGAGTTTTCAATTTCAGTTCTGTTTTGGCTTGTAACTCACAATAGTTGTAATCATTCCCATTTCCATGTCCGTAATTGAGAAATATATAATAAAAAAAAAGTGATAAAGGGCACAATAATCACAAGCATAATAACATGACTTTGTGAACAATGAAATCTGGCTTAACAGCTAAACACAATGGCCACCCAAGACAAAAACACTGTTAACAAACTTTTCAGCCCAAATGTGAGTTCAGGAGGTAAAGACTGATGCGGTGATTTGATAATTATGGAGGAGGAAGCCAGGAGGGACGTTAGCTGAAAGACGGGTGCCATACTCAGGGATTTAAAAGCACTTTGAGGCGAGCCTGTTCTACTTTTATTTCATCAGAGTGGTGAATGGCTGTTAACAAAAAAAATGAATTGGAAAAACTAAGCTAAAAATCTGCCAGCATACATTTTGTTGTCGTAATTTCTGTTTTGGTTCTGACCAGCATTGTTTCTCTGATGCCAAAGGACGCCAATACGCCTGTCTCTCCAAACAGACCTGAACAGCCCACCATAGTAACTAACTTTATATTGTGAAACACACAACGGCAGTGAATAGAAAAAGGGAACATGCTCAATTTTCTGCTTTTAATCAGTCCATGTGTCACCCATGAGGATTTGATGTAGCTGTCAAAACCCTTTTCAGAGTACATTGTTTGTCATGCCATTGAAACGCCACAAGTCAGTCTGCAGCTAGCCTTCTCATAGATACATGTCATTTGGCCCCTAAAAAGGATCCTGGAGCTGATGTTTAACTTCTGGTTGGAAGCAAAGTGAAAAAACTGATTTCTGATCAGATAGCAGCTGTAGTCAAATTCTCTCTCTCATTCTTCTGGCTCAGACACTGAGAAAAATTTGTCACCGCCTCAGCTAGTTGGGTAGCATGGAAGGAAAGTGTTTTGTGCTGATAAAATAAATATAGAAAGTGAAAGCCACAAGACAAAGCAGCTCTTACAATGAAAGCTCTTCCGACTGGCTGCTGCTGTTATCTGTTGTCGCCGTGGCAAGAACTGTGTTATGTCCAAATCCTTTGGTCTCAAGTTGTTCCTTTCTTTAAATCCAAGTCTGATATAATATATTATTATCTTTTGGGACAAAACATGTTTCCAATAGAGGTTGTTTTTCATGGATGAGAAAAACATATATATCCACAACCTATTTACTTTCATAAAGCCTTATCATTATGTGCAGAGGATCTTTTGAGCTGTTTTTGTCAAGAAAATATCCACCTTTCTGCTCATTACAATAGGCAGTCATACTGTGCTGTTACAGACAACATCCCATCATCCATACATGATAATAACTTCTTGTTTTACAAAAACAATTTTCCTAATGTCATGATTTGGCCTGTCTGCTGTCTTTATCCTGCCACTCCTTCCTGTCTCCGTGTAAATTAAGCTTCATTGACTTCACCTGTGAGCTTGTGAGCTGCTGCTCTGCAATCAGGCTTATACATCACCTGCTCTTTATAGGCTCTCCAAAGACAGCGCCAGATTATTGAAAGCTTTCAGCGAGTAGATATTTTTCCATATTTTCTGGATTTTCCAGCCTTGCCAAGCACTTCTCAGGCATCTACCTGAGCTTCTGTTTTCTGTACAATGACCTAGACCAGGGGTCTTCAATCCAGGTCCTCTAGGTGTCCTGCAACTTTTTGACATGTCCCTGGTCCAACACACCTAAACCCAGTGGCTGAATTAGCTCCTCAGAATCCAGCTAATTACCTGATTATTTGACTCAGGTGTGTTTGAGCAGGGATATATAAAAAACTTGCAGGACACTGGACGTCTAGTTGAAGATGCCTGACCTAGACTGTTCCTAGTATGAGCCTTGCCTTTCCCCTTGTGACTGTCTGTCTTTCTTCGTCCAGACCTAGCGTGGTGGTTTTTGATAAACCTTTAAATGCAACACCATGTTTGACCTGAATATCATTTTCCTGCCTGTCTGCCATATAAGACCTAAGGCACTTCTTGTACCAAAACGGTGTATTTTAAATGTATTCATGTGCTTTATAACTTTATAAAACCATGGACAAAATGTTCTTATTTTGTGGTTCTTTAACCATGAGAATATTTACTCCTGTACACAAACTGTCCACTTAAGAAGCAACACTGATTGACAATCAGGTTCACCTGCTGTTGTTCAAATAGAATAGACAACAGGTGGAAACTAGAGGCAATTACCAAGACCCCCCCCCTGCAGGTGCTGACCACTTATCAGTTCCTCTGCTTTCTGGCTGATGTTTTGGTCACTTTTGAATGCTGCTGGTGCTTTCACTCTACAGTAGTGGTAGCATGAGACGGAGTCTACAACCCACACAAGTGGCTCAGGTAGTGCAGCTCATCCAGGATGGCACATCAACGTGAGCTGTGGCAAGAAGGTTTGTCTGTCAGCTTAGTGTCCAGAGCATGGAGGTGCTACCAGGGGACAGGCAGTACATCAGAAGATGTAAAGGAGGCCGTAGGAGGACAACAACCCTGCAGCACCGCTACCTCCGCCTTTGTGCAAGGAGGAACAGGAGGAGCACTACCTGAGCCCTACAAAATGACCTCCAGCAGGCCACAAATGTGCATGTGTCTGTTCAAATGATCAGAGACAGACTCCATGAGGGTGGTATGAGGGCGTGTGATTGTGACTGAACTGTGACAGAGTCTGGAGACGCCGTGGAGAAGGTTCTGCTGCCTGCAACATCCTCCAGCATGACCAGTTTAGCATGTGTGTCAGTAATGTGTGGGGTGGCATTTCTTTGGGGGGCTGCACAGCCCTCCTTGTGCTCACCAGAGGTAGCCTGCCATTAGGGTTAGGTACAGACATGAGGTCCTCAGACCCATTGTGAGACCATATGCTGGTGTGGCTGGCCCTGAACTCCTCCTAATTGCAAGACCTCATGGGGTTGGAGTGTGTCAGCAGTTCCTGTAACATGAAGGCATTGACGCTATGGGCTGGCCCGCCTGTTCCCCGACCTGAATCCATTTGAGCACATCTAGGACATCATGTCTCGCTCCATCCGCCAACACCACGTTGCACCACAAACTGTCCAGGAGTTGGTGGATGTGTTGGTCCAGGTCTGGGAGGAGATCCCTCAGGAGACGATCCGCCTCCTCATCAGGAGCATGCCCAGGCGTTGTAGGGAAGTCATACAGGCACATGAAGGCCACACATGCTACTGAGCCTCATTTTGACTTGTTTTAAGGACATTATATTAAAGTTAGTATGTAGTGTGCATGTAGTGTGTTTTTCCACTTTAATTTTGAGTGTGGCTCCAAATCCAGACCTCCATGGGTTAATAAATTTGATTTTCATTGATAATTTATGTTGATTATGTTATCAGCACATTCAACTATTTAAAGAACAAAAGTATTTAATAAAAATATATAATTCATTCAGATCTAGGATGTGTTATTTTACTGTTCCCCTTGATTTTTTTTTTTAAGCTGTACATATATTCTTGTATACATTTTGACCAGTGATAATTTTTAAATTTCTACTCAATAGTGCCTTTTTGTGAAAAATGGCAGTGACCTATAATGGATTTATTAGATACAAACTGTCTGTGGGTCATTTGGGATTCTGTTCATTTCTAATAGACAGTCATGTCCTGACTACAACACCACAACTCATGGAAGGTCATTCCTAGTCACTGTTTGGTCCTCTTGACTAATCAGTTTAGGACCTAAACTCTTCATTACATGCAATTTGACATTTTAGATAGATTCAAAAGGTTCGTCAGGGTAATGTTTTCTTGTCTTCCTTAATCCAAATGACTTTGTATTGAATTAGCCCTTGGGTAACAAAAAAGCCAGTGAATCCAATTTCATCCTAGAATAAATGCTCTGCTACAGATGACAAAGCAGAGGTCAGCTGCCTATTCAGCTTGATCCAAAGTGCAGAGGATGCCCTGTGGCTTTCACAGAACTGCACTCTGACCCTAAACTGACAAGTTGTCTGCTTCATTGTGTCGCAGCCAACACTTCTGTCCATCCATCCAACTTTCTTGAGATTTAACAGGGTGGTGGAAGGACAGAGGGGAGGAAGGTTGGCAAGATGTGAAAGGAATATCCCATGAATTCATTGTGTAGAGGTTATATAATCAGGGACCAGTCTGGTAAGAGTCATTTTCTCCAGAAAATCATGTGCTCCCTCTTTGAATATGCACTCAGCATAATTGGAAATCACAGTGGAGTAGCTCAGTCTCCCAGGGTCGTCATTGCATCAGCCATCTGTTTATAAACATAACTATAGTGCATAATTTAGAGTAAAATGTCAACATCTTTAAATATCAGAAAATAGTAATGTGTTATTTATGCTTTTGTTTTAAAGATTTACCGTGAACCAAGACGGTAACAGCTGACTAGCCGAAATTGTTCATTTGTTTTTTTTCTCCCCCTTTTGCTTTCTCTCCTGACCAGCGGCGTCCAGCTTCAGTTTTTGCGTGCCTCCCTGGAGCACACGGTGTCTGCTGAGGAGCTGGGCTACCAGCTGCCGCGTCGGGCCGGAGGCAGCAACCTGACCTGCACGACGGCCCGCGGCCAGAAGACAGCGCACACACGCACCGTCAAACTGCTGCAGCAGCCTGGCACAGAGGGTATCCAGGTAGAAGCATTTCTGCACAAACAGACAGAAGCTGAGCGCATTCAGTGCATGAACATAACCGTCAGAAGTGGTTTCGCTCACAAAATGAGGTCAAACATATGGCTGCAACTATGCTAATATTTTAGTAATCAAGTGCTCTTTAGAATAATATTAACCGAGTATTTACTGCACAATTACTTGCACATCCGCAATGGATGGATATCAGACACAAAATATTTTTTTTCTATAAAAATGCGAAACACTCGTCTTGGTTTGAAACACCACAGTCCAGTTATAAGAGTAATGATGGTTGTTGGAAGATCCAATGCAGATGTGACAGTGGTGATGACGGGCTAACACTAACATCAGAGTTTAAATCAAAATGCAGAGAGCAGAACACAAGAAACAGGAATGAACTCCAGCATGGAGTAATGAACTGAATACTGCAACACTTAAACAACAATAATTATTAAGCAAGAAATAGTCTGTGTTTCAGTTTTCCTTGTGTTAGTTTTCAAACACTGGTTGAAACATGACACTCTATTGCTTATTCTCCACAAAGCAATGGTGTTGGCAGGGTCGGACTTACCATTATACTCCAGTGCACCTTATATATGTTTTTTCCTTCTTTATTATGCATTTTATGGCTGGTGCGACTAGTACTCCGGAGTGACTTATAGTCTGGAAAATATGGTAATCAAAAATTTACCTAACTAATTACAAATGTAATTAGTTAACTGTTTTATCTTCTGAATAATATATGTAATATATGATATTATAGAAGCTAAACATGGATAACGGTTTTACTTAAAGTAACACATAACTGGACACAGGATGAGGGTCCGGGAGAACTCCAAAACGATGCTCTGTGTTATATTATAAACTCCACCAGTTAAAACCTTTTTCTCCATAGAAAGTGTTAAGTGGTAGGGATGCGCTGATGGTGCACATGCTCATTGGAGAACAACCGACAGTGTTGTAAAATATTTTATTTGTTATTTTCGGCCAGCAAAAGGAAAATAGTTTCTTCATCAGAAGAATGAAGGGCTGGAATGATGCAAGAAAACAGAACAGGTTCAGTATTAATATTGTTTCTATATCAAAAAATTAACGGTATAGTCCTTATCTTAAACTAGGAGAGATAAGATGGATGTTTAAACCACTTTAGCTCCACTTCTCTTCTTGAACCTCGTAGACGGTGCAGTCTGACTTAGGCACAATTATTTTGTATTCTGCACGCTGGTGCACCTGCTTAACAGCTCCCTCCATGAATATACAAATGTATTATTGAATGCTGTAGGCTCATGTGTCTGATTCTTTAGCTGTAGAGGCCAGGGGAGGGGACTACAGGAAAATGTTTGCGCTAGTGTCTGAGTCTCAGTAATTGGAACATGGAGCCCTATAGGATCTTTCACACTCAGGGCGACCTTGAGGGGGGGCCTTTCAAAAAGTTTGCCTAGGGCCCCCCAAAAATGGCTAAGTCCAATTTCACAATAAAATAGTTTGAAGGCATCTTTAAAGTAAAAAATATTGAATGATGGTGGAGCAAACGAAACAAACCTTATGTTTGAACCAAGCGTAGTTGAGTGGTTGAGTAGCCCGAATGATAATAGCACAAGAACCTAATAGCTTTATACTATTGGACATTTGGCGCTAATTTTAAAAGGTTTTGGCTCTATTTTAGTCGTAATGAGCGGACCGGAAAACACAAACATCATTATCCTACCAATGTATAAAACCTAGGGCTGGGCAACGATTAAAATATTTTAATCGCGATTAATCGCCCTGATTAATCGCGATTAATCGCGATTAATCGCATTGTATTTACAAACTCCAAGAATGAATTCAAAAGTAGTGTAAGAGCACTTTTATTTTAATGTTCTGCTGCCATATGAACAAAAGTGTTGTAACATTTGTAGCACTTATTTTTATACTGTATATTTTCAACCCATCTATTGAATTTTAGTGCACTAGTTGATCTTTTCTTCATAAGAGAACAGCATGCACTGCAGCCAAAATATGGCCTTTTTTGACCTGCTGTATATTAGCCAGTCCCTAAGCTTGATGTATCATGAAACTGTTGACCTTTTGGGTTTGTGGTTTTTATTTTATTATTACAATTAAATAATAATAATAATAATAATAATAATATAATAATAATAATAATAATAATAATAATAATAATATAATAATAATAATGTTATGTTCAGTGTTTTTTCGCTAATCCACCTCTTATATATTTCAATCCTTATGTAATTTTGTCTGTGTTGTGTGCACCTGCCTGTTGCTTTAATCCTATACATTTCCCCGTCGTGGGATAAAAAAGGATTAGCTAATGTTATCTTATCTTAAATAACACTTTTTAATATATGTACTGGGTTCTTTCAAGGTCTTAATTACATGTTATGTGTGGGCTCCAGTAACATCCATCCATCCATCCATCCACTGATCTACCTGGATGTTCCCTGGAGGACTGAAACGCCTCAGTCAGAGACGTCTGTGGGTCTGTCGGGGCAATGAGAGAAGTTTCGTCTCCTCTCTCCGTTTCTGTGGCTCGACGTTTTTCATGTTTTTTCACGTGCTTAGATAAATTTGCTGTGTTTTCCACTGAAATGAACCGGCTTTTTTACAAAACATACAGCTGATTTCATTTACGGTATTAAAATAAAGCCAAACGGTGCTACTTCCCCGTTCATGTTTTTTTCGCTGCTGCGGTCTCTCTCAGCTGTTTCTTTGTTAAGTTTGTGTGAGAGCTGAGTGGGCGGGCCAGGCTGAGCCTGCGTGCTGATTGGCTGGCGCCGCTGAGCCATGTACGAGAGGGGAGGGGGAGCGCGTGCTGACTGACACTGACTGAAAGCATGTGAGCAACATGCGTTAATGCGCGATAAAATAAATATCGCCGTTAATAGTCTAATGAATTAATGCGAAATTAACGCGTTAACTTGCCCAGCCCTAATAAAACCCTTATGGAAATAAAGTTTACTATAACAGTAAAAACACATTCCATCTTCATCAGCATGGCATGTTTTCGAGGAAGCTAGCGGGAGCTATCCCGTGAGCTGTATGTGTTTTAAAGCACCGTGAAAACGCATTAAATAAACCATTTAACTTTCACTGCTCAACTCTGCCAAACCTGTTGGTGCCTCAGTGTCAGTTCGGTTCACTTTGGGAATCCTGTTGGACGCAGTTGAAGATGGCAGGGTGAAGGCTGGTTGATTGAAGGCTAGCAGGCGGCTAGCTGAACCGCGACTGTTAGGAGGTGGCTCCGACTCCTAGGCCGTAGAAAGCTAAGCACTGCGGGGCTGCAGCATGTGTGCGTTCGGGCGATGGAAGGTAGGACCTCCACACCTCGACTTCCCTGGTGTAGCTACTGATGTGTGCCGGTTGCAGCGGGCAACTTCTGATCAGCACCTCCTCTCAGCTTGGCCTGGCCGCAGAACTGAGACCGCTCCGAGCCGTCTCGAGTCAGCTTTCCTGCAACAGCTGAGAAAAAATTCTTTACTCCGGCGTCTGGTTACGCAGAAGATAGACTTAATAATTATATTTGTAACCTTTATTTAAACTTGATCAAGACCTGTTTCACAAGGGTCGCCTGTCCAAGAAAAGGCAGAAGCACACATCATAACAACCAAGACAGATGAACCAGTTATTACTATATCGAGTACATTTATTTATTGTTATGTTGGATCCAGGATAGGCCTATTCATATAGTGGCCCGCAGGTCAAATGCGGCCCTTTTAAAAGTTCCTGTTGCTTTGAGAAAATTGCCAGAAGCTCAGAAGAGATTTTGAAACTGTGGTAAGGCTAGGCCATACCACAATATGACAGTATGCCCCCCAATCATCAGATTGCACAGAACATACTCCAGCTTTACAATCGATGATAGATCTTTTTTTGGTGATTTTTGGGAAGAGCTTCTAGGACTTATTCCCCTTGACGGACAACAGGTGAAGTGGTTTTTCAATATATTGTGACTTTTAAATGAACAAGATACTGACATCCTGAAGGTTAGTCTGCTGGTTACTGATGGTGCTACAGCTGTGATTGGTAGGGTACAGGAACTAGTCGCCAAGCTTTTGGGTATAACTCCCCATATACAGTTTCTCCATGTTATCATCCATCAGTTGGCACCGTGTGCTAAGCTCAGTGGTTATCTTAAAAACACAGTGGAAACCATCATCAATATTGTTGATTTTATTCATTCAACTTCCAGATTAAAACACCGCCTGTTCTATAAGCAACTTGTTTTCTTTGCACCGTCTGAGTCAGTTAGGAATTGCTTGAACTGCAGTAATAAATAACTGGAAATAGTGTTTTAAGAAAAGTGAAATAAATTAAATTTGAAGTACTTTCCATTGGATAATAATAAACTTTAGATGAGTGAGCCTGTTTGGTGTTATTGATTACTTTATTAACCAATTAAAAGTAATCACAAAGTGTTATCTGAAGCCTCAAGAAGTTAAATTTCTTATTGGTTCGTCTTTTGAAAAAGAGATAAGGCAGACTGGTCAGTGCCAGCACCTCTGCATATCAAATCTTAGTGCTGACAAGAAGCCTGATAGTATTGCTGCCCGATCTTATTTGACTCTGCGTTGGTAGAACCACCAGAGAAGAACTGGATATTATCTAACAGCCGTACAAGTGCTGATGTAACAGTGCTTGTGCTGTCTAAGTGAGTCCATTCTCCATAGAACAGAGACAATGTTTAATGTTAAATATGTTTGAAATATTAATATATTTTACAGATAAATGTTTCCCCCGGGGATTTACAAAAGCTCTAAAAGTAATGAGTTTAAACAGCAGATATAAAACTCATTTGAGCGCTGTCTTGCTTGAGAGGAATACTTAGTGGCTGATCTTTGTAGCAAGATAATGCAGGCAGTCACTGCACCATTTAGTTGCAAACACTGCTTTATGGAAAGCTTAATTCGTTCTTAAAAAGCAACAGAAGTGAATCAGAAAGAAAAATGACTATATTAAGGCCCGATTGCAAGCATCTGACCTAAAACAGCATGTGAAACGACACCCTCTTTCCTTTTAAATATTTAAATGAAAGGAAGCAGCTAGCCCTGTGGACGTCATTTGTTTCATTTTCTGGCCACTTTTGAGAAAGTTTGTAATTCAGAGGCTGTAAGACATACACGCACAGTACTCGGTTTGTTCAATAATTCATAAAAGAGAGTCCTCTTAGCTACAACAGCTGTAAAAGGCTTAATAAGAGACGAGTGAGGAGCTGTTTCTGTGTGATTACACAAAGCTTGGATAATTAAAGCTTCTTTATACCATGAGAACTAAGGCTTATCACTTCCTAGTGGTGACAAGCTTCTTTTATGCATTATTCAACAAACGAGAGTGCAATCCGGCTCTCTGAGGTGTGTCTGTGCCCGTGCATTTACAAAATGCCGCAACCTCCGGTCATTTATCCGTAATTATAAGAACTGTGTGTTTATTGGGGTACAAATGCATGCATGTGTTGAACCGCTGTGTGTGCATGCAGTCCTCTCAGGACGGATGATTAGATTATTCTCCATTAAACTGACTGGGCACACACAGGCTTTAATGAGGAAGCCGTTTAAGTAAAACACGGCTCAGTTTCTGGATGTAAGGTAGGACCTGGGGAATCCTTCTTATGTGCTTAACAAACCTGATAGAGCACGTTATGCATCGCTGTGCAAACTCCCAGTCAGGGGGTGACGAAAGATAATGATGGTAGGGGAGAGAGAGAGGAGGTAGTGGTGGTGTTTATTCAGGCACACACATAACTGTTAGTATTAAAGATGTCAACAGCATTTAAGTGTCATTGGTTCAAATAGAGTGCAGCGAGAAACACAGCCACTGGAGATCCAAAAGGTGTAAGTTAAAAAGATAATGTCATTACAATCATGCAGATGGTGCATAAACAGAATGAAATATTCTTATTTTTGATTGTGTTTAACTGTGTTTTGGTTGCTGGATGGCAACCAATGCACAGACCTCACTGCTTTGCTGGATTGTTCCAAATAATCAGCTGCTGTCTCATCGGTGCACCTTCTGCGGTCTCCGTGCCTTGGCTGCTGTTTGGATAACCAGATGGGGGCTAAGGGAGGGTTTTTTTCTGAGTGCGGCTCATTTTGCTGTCTGCCACACAGCTTGTGGGTGAACGTTTAGATGAGACCGGGGACTAGGTGGAATAACAAAGACACAATTTAAGAAGCCTCCTTTTCTCTGAAGCAGGGCTGAGCTTGTTACAGGAAGCAAAGCTCCTTCGCCGTGCGCTAATTTGCTTTGCCTTGGTGGGCGAATAATAAAGACTGCTCTGTGATTATTTTTCCCTTCTCATTACCGAGTGCTGTGGCTGACCTTTTGAGCTGACACTGACACAAAGAATTGAATTAATGGAGAAGACCCGCACACGTGGTACTTTGCAATACTTTTTCACCAGGGTGAAAGGACATTTGTTAGTCATCTCCAATTATACATTATCCTCACCAAAATGATGTTTTTTACGATAGAAAAAAAATATTGGATGGCTGTTTTATTATATTATTCTGTTTATAACCTTTAAATAGTGGCAATTATACTGAAAATGGCTTACCAGGATTCTTAGAACAAGGTTATTGCTTTAGATTGTTATACCTGGTGTATACAGACTGTTTCTGTTCTCAAGAATAGAGCCTTGCGACAGGAGCCATGAGTGCACATTTTTGGGGATGCAGGTTTTTTTTGTGTGTGGCAGTCCACACTGGCCAAAAAAAGAAGAGTGGCAGGGTACACTTTGACAGCACTTGGGTTTTGCAAGCATTTTCAAGGTTCAATATAAACACAAAGGTTATTAATTTAGAAGAAAATTTGACTGGCTTGTAAAAATGGCTACAAAGTAACACAAATTATGAGGCCAAACTTTGTCGTTAAAGTGTAATTCACTCCCATGTTAAAGCTACCAGACAAATTTGAACAACGCCATCAAAGTGGGCGGGGATAAGATTGAATGGGAGGGGAGGAGAGGGGGCTGTGTTCAGCATGGGTGGGTGGGGGTAGCAGCCACAACCTTTATTTACCACATTCTCACTACATCAGTCTCTCCAGATTACATCATAACAACCAATATCAATATGGATTCGAAATTTAAAGCAAGACCACCATTCAACCCCAACAGGGTGCCACACTGGATCAGTTCTACACCCTCAGCAGGATCCTGGAGGGGGCATGGGAGTTTGCCCAACCAGTCTACATGTGCTTTGTGGATCTGGAGAAGGCATTCGACCGTGTCCCTCGGGGGATCCTGTGGGGGGTACTCCGGGAGTATGGAGTACCGGGCCCTCTATAAAGGGCTGTTAGGTCTCTGCATGACCGGTGTCAGAGCCTGGTCCTCCACATCGAGAGGAGCCAGTTGAGGTGGCTCGGGCATGCCTCCTGGCCGCCTCCCTGGTGAGGTGTTCCGGGCATGTCCCACCAGGAGTAGGCCCAGAGGATAACCCAAGACACGCTGGAGGGACTATGTCTCCCGGCTGGCCTGGGAACGCCTTGGGATTCCCCCGGAGGAGCTGGCCCAGGTGGCCGGGGAGAGGGACGTCTGGGCCTCCCTACTGAAGCTGCTACCCCCGCGACCCGACCCCGGATAAGCGGAAGAAAATGGATGGATGGATGAATGGATGGGTGCCACACTGATGACTTTAGACACAAAAGCAGGATTTCAACAAATATGCACTAATCTGTCAAAATAATGACCAGGATATGTAGACAGTACTATAAGAGAACCATGTTAACAGTTCATTGGCAAAAAAGTTGATTTGAGGGTGAGTTACCCTTTAAAGTTGAAATAATCAATACACTTCCTGTATTATTCTTCTGCTTCCAGTTGTTGAACACAGACATATTTTATCTGCGGCGTCACCTCCTGCAGCTCCTCAATTTCTCCTCCAGCAAATACATAAAATAACAGAAGAAAATAGAATGCTCTTTATTGTCATTATACAGTGTCTAAGGATTAGCGATTTGAGAGCCTATTTTTCAGTACAGATGCAAAGTATGTACAAAATAGTCAAAAACGTACTACTGTATTTGCAGTAAAAATACTAAATATTAAAATTACTCAAAATATAACAAAAAAATAAAAAAAGAGATGCAAAAGTATCTATACCATGAGGGCATTTGTTATGGCCAATTTCTCTTAAGATGGGTAAAAGTACAAAATGGCTTTTATTTAGTAAAATTAAGAATTTTAAAATGAATCTACTTTTTTTAAATCAGAATTTTTTTGATAATTGCAGATATCAACATGACTTTTTCTAAATTTCGATTGGTTTCCGTTACACTATTGACGTAAACTCATCATCCTCAGGGAATGAGTAATGACAAGAAGAAAATAAGGTTCAGTCCGACTTGGGCAGGAATAAGATTCACATAGCATTATAATCTTGACAAAAAAAATACCATGGTTTCCCAGTATCACAGTAATGACAAACTTTTTTTTTTAATTATCTAATTGATATTTTTTTTAAACAGCAATGCAATAATTATCCATACTCCTCCTAAAAATCTGTAATTATTAGTGCAGTAATGATGCTGTTATGTAAACTTTTATTGCTGCTTTGATTATTTGATTTGAGAAAAAATATCAAACATAGAATACATAGTCCTCATGTCTAATGGCGCAGAATGTTACAGTTGTGCCACAAGACAAGCTACGAGCTATAAACTGGTAAATTAGCTCCATCTAATCTACTGAAGTAGCCAGCCTACAGTATGCTGCCTAACAGGCACACTGCTTCAAGCTTGCATGCTTTTTTTTTACCTTAAAGGAGCATCGCTCAAGTTTAAAGGTAAAAAAAAAAAATGTTGTTCCCATACATCCCTCAAAATTACCCAACATGCAAAATGAGCTTTCTTCTATTTACTGTAGTTGCCTCTATAGGCCTTATTAGTCAGTTCATGAGAGAGTGATTTAGGCGAAACCCCTGAGCGTGTGTGTGGGTGTGACCCGCTGCATGCACTAGTTCACCTGGCTACTTTTTTGATTCTCCGCCACCATTGACATATTAGCAAGAGAACACTGGCTAACTTCAATATTTATAACTTTCTTACCTCAGAAGACATTACGCCTCTAAGCAAAAGACCTGTGCAGTCGCAGCGACAGATGCTTTTCCTCTTCTCCCATGCGCGTGTGGAACGCTGCTGTCATTTCAGCTTGTCGCCACAGGGGGGCAAACTTCAGCAATAACTCTGGAACTTGCACCATGCTCCTTTAATAGACCCCTTGCAACCACGTGACTCCGTTACCCAGAACCCCTTGCGTGGCGGCCGTATTGGTTGGCACGCCATTTGACGAAATGACGAGTTCTCCAGGTATTTTTCTTCTTTAGATAACGTATCACAAGATCGTTTTAAGAGTAAGTTGATGGTTGATGGTATCAGATTGCCAGATCCACACAGCAAAAGCCTGAAGGGACGGAGCGAGTCTGTGAAATGCTGGCCAAGGGTTTCGTACCGCGACACAGCTGCTTTATAAACACGCAGGCCAGTACGGACAAGAGAGCACGAAAGCCCCTGAAACCACTGGACGGCTACAGTTATTTTATATCAGGAAAAAGGCTCCAGCAAACGCCTGCGACGCCATGAGGGATTAAGCGGGTCAGAAAATGGATGGATGGATGGATGTTCAGACATGTTTGTGTAACAGCACAAAGCAGAGAGGAAGACCCGCCCGGTAGGTTAAAAAAACATCACTAGTAGTAGTAGTAGTATGATGGCTCCCCCAGTCCATTGGGAGTGTCTGCCTGCGCTCTTTTCATTGAAAATATCCATTTCTTTCTTCTTTCCTCATCCTTTGGTAAACGACAGAAACGTACATCCAACGATTTGGAATGCCTCTCTGTGCAACCGGGAGCACAACAAGTCGTAGGCATTGTTTAGATTCCAAAAATAAACTAACTAAAAGTACGCTCTAAATCACCCGTTTTGTCATGTAGTAGACGGGCTGTCAGGCTAGCGTGCCCACCAAGATGGAGGTGCGCACCCCCGATCACGTGACTGTGACGTCAGATGCAAGGGGTCTATTAAACTGAAGGGTGGTGCTGCTTTGGGTTCCATGTCACAAATGTATCAGGTAAACCCCTGCATACCTTAACAGCCCCAAAGTTCTCTTTATTCTCAACTTTTCTCGGTTATCAGCGTTTTAAGGAGCTTGTAGACAACATTTAGAACTTTTTGTGTTTCCTCAACGTTGGAGCTGCGGTTGGATGCGCTTCATTGAAGTTTCTAGTGATGGATCTTTCTTACTGTTTACTTGTATGTTTTTGACTAGATGAAACACTTACTGCAATATGTTAACTGATTAAATTATCACAGTTAGCATAACAAAAACAGTCGCATCTGTATATCCTAAAGAATTAAATTACTTCTGAAATTTCCAATCGCCTGCCAACATGTCCAAATTCCCTTGTTGCGTGACAGTCAGAGGTTAAAAGTGCAACAGGATACAACAAAACATTTTCCTGTATATTCCATTCAGCCTTCCTGTATCTGTCAAAAGTCTCTCTCTCATCGTCGCAAAGGCACATGAATAAAACTGCAGACTATTCTTTACATGCTGACAAATAATTTCCTTCAATATCTTCTTACATCTTTGATTTAACTTTAATTAACCCACTGATAAACAAACTGCTCCAGCTGTTTGCACCAAAAAAGTTAGTTTTCTGCGCCCTGGTAGAGCCTGGTAAGGTGATGGGGATTTACTGATGGGGAAGAAAAGAACCACCTAATTTTTTGTTGTGACAGAATCCGTTTCTTAGTCAAACCTCTCCAAACCAATAGGTTGTCTAATCTGATCCCGGGAGCCCATTTTTTGTACAACTTCTGTATTCATTTTCCTTTTTATATCACAACATGAAGAATCGATCATAATGAGTTTTCGGTCTCTTTAATACTTTTGTTTTTTGAGATAACACCCATGCACTCGTATTAATTTATGTCGGCAGTGCCTCAACACTCATCTCACTGGTCCATGATTTCACACTTCAGTTAAACAAAGGTCGATGATGTGCCGGTTTGTCACCTGTTCTTTTCAAAGAGAGCAAATAGGAGTCGTTTCTTACCAGGAGTCTGATGCAGCTTCTGTATCCTTTGTGAACTTTATTATTGCTATTGTGTTGTCGGCACATGGGGTCACCTGCAGGGAACCTCAGGGTCGTCTGGGGGATGAGACCATGAACTGGGAAGGTTTTGCGAAGCTAATGATCACCTTGGTGGCTCAAAACTGGAATGATGAAGTGATGATCAATATGTGTCTGTGTTTTGTTTGGCAGAACACAGACACATAAATAGAAAATAGGAGCTGCTGGGCATAGAGCCAGGTATGCTTTTGCCTATCATGTCCTTGTCCTGGCACTCAGTGATGTTTTGCACTCTTTAAGACACATGTTTGACTCATGCTAAATAGAGAGCTTTGTGAAAATCCCATCTGGCTCTTTGTCCACCCACTGAGAAGCTGCTCATATTTGCATGAGAGTGCGAGCCTTTTTAAACACTCGGAGTCCCGAGGACAGGCAAAGACAGAGCCGCACAAAGCTGGCCGAGGTTGACAGTTCACACATTTCCACAAAGTTACTTACACAAGAACAGTCAAGTAGACACTCACAAAAGCCACTGAAGCATTTACAGAATCACCCTGACACACTTGCACAAAAGGCACTAGACTAGACTGAGCAGAATGAGATAACAGGGTGCTAGATGATGAAATGAAAACCGCCTAGAAAAGGGGGGTTCAGGAAGGCTCCTGCGAGAAGAGGGGAGGGAAACGGATGAAGGAGATATGTTAGATCATATGTCATGATCTATGAGGCTCTTATCGGATCAGAGAGACAGATTGCAGAGCCAACTCTGCAATGACAGCAAAGCAAGAGTTCGATGGGTTCAAAAGATTGGGCAAAAGGAAGGAGTTGTTTGGTCAGACAGCAGATTGCAGGGATGATGGAGGAGGAGTGTTTAGTATCCTGCTGAGCGATGAAGTGACAACGAGAGACGATTTACTGCAGAGAGAGAGAAAGTAGGAAGTCAGTACATGATATGCATGCCATACAAAAAAATCGATCTTTTCATCCTCGCGCGCGCAAATTTTTCCTGCTAATTAGCGTTGCATCGATCATCAATCTCACGCAGGGTCTAACAGGCAGCCATCGGAAGAAGTGTGTTATCGGTCGCAAAGAATGAATCTAGCAGATTCCCCACGCTCCCTTGACTTCTAGCTAAGCCCTGATTAGCCTTGACACAAAGGCACCGAAAAACAGACACGCACACAAAAATCACCAACAATGGAAGACGAAGCATAGCTCGGTTCACAGAAGTCAAGGTAACGTAAAGGCCAAATGGAGGAAAAGATGAAAAAGGAAGAAAATAAAAAGACGTGGAGTGAGAGTGTCAGGCATTGGAGAATGAAATTTATGTGGACTGAGTGGAGGAGGATATGGGACATAATAGATCAAAGGGAGCAGTGAATGGCAAAAAAAATGCTGTTTCAGTTTACAAACAGAATGATCAATAGGGAAGTGCTGAGAAAGTCAGAGGCTGGTGTAATGATGGAAATGCACAGAAATACTCTTTGAAATACTAATATATAAATTTGCATGTTTTTTTCATAATTTATTATAGAGCTATATACTGAAATTAAAACATTTCAGTCTCTCTAAAACAGCGCAGGGAGTTAAACGTCTGGCATCATCCGCGAATGTCTCTGTCATCCTACGTCAATCACATCCTATTTGGAAACCTTAAACTTTTGCCTGAATGGATTTGGCTCATCGTTTTCTGTGTAATGCTGTACCTTAAGAAGCAGTCAGACCTTTTCAACTTTTTTTTTATATTTTGTCGTGTTACAACTTCAAACATTAGTGTAGATGGAGGGGATATAGTGGAGCGAGGATGATCAGCCAAAATGCAGAGATCCACAGGTCAGACGATATGTCAGGTATTGGTGCTGCACTCCACATTTGTGGCCTTTCTGGAAGAAGAGCAAAAGAAAGCCTTTGTTAAAAGATATTACATTTACACAGCAAACATTTAGAAGAATGTGCTCTAGTCAGAGACTGAGATTCTCATTACGGACAGGGACGCTGATCAGTTGATGAGAAGATGGCTAGAGCTAAAAACAGGCCAATATGAGAAGGAAACATTAGTTTGCTAAACTCTTGAGGCTGTGGCAGAGGTTCACCTTCCAACAGGATAACAATAGCTCTACTGCTATATAGATATAGATTGTTGATCATGATCGTATATATCAAGTCCTGCACAAACTAAGACCGCAAAAAGCAATAAAAAAAAAGTTTTCAAAAATGGCTGTGACTAACTTTAATCCATCTAAAATGTTCTTGAAATCTAACAAAATCAGAACCTTTTTCTCATGATTTGTCCTGATGAACCCGAACACACACACACACACACACCACACACAGAAGTTCGTTAAGAGAGTTTATTGAAGGTTTTGGTTTAGTGGAGGAAGAGAACCACAGTCAATACCGGGATGGAGCTGGTGAGTGGAGAGTGCTGGAGAGCTGTGGGTGCTGCACTGAGAACCAACAGCACAGCAGAGAGAGTTCTCGCAGGTGCAGGGGGCTGCTGTTGAACCAGAGGTGCAGCAGAGAAGGTTCTTTGGCCGTGGGGCTGCAGAACAACCAGGAGAGCAGCAGGAGAGAGAGAGTCCTTGAACACAGGGGCTGCAGCAGATCCAACTGTGCGGCTGAGAGAGTTCTTGGAGATGCAGGGGCTGCAGATGGACTAGGAGCGCAGCTGAAAGATCACCTGGAGCACAGGAACGCTGGATCAACAGCAGTGCAGGGAGAACCCATGGAGGTGCAGACAGGCGCGGGAAACTCTGGCTTGTCAGACTAGGGAGAGTTGACGCTCAGCCAAATGTGGGAAAATCTCTGACTGAGGTGCAACAGAAGATTGAAGACGGACCGGCGGAGAAGAGCTGACTGTGGAGGGTTTAAGTAGCGAGGCTCGCAGGTGAAAACAGTCCAGGATGATTAGTGGCGGAACAGGTGCAGATGATTAGTGGAGTGGAGACAGAGCTGGGCGGGAGAAGGAAGGTGCTGGAAAGGCTCAGGGTGCAGCAGGATGAATTGCACCCTGACACTTTTTAATGACTTAGTTTACAAAGAATTGACAGCAAGAGTTCTACTACAGTTTTTAGTTATTTTTTCTTAAACCAACGATGAGATTGCTTTGACTTTTTTGGCAAGTTATACATTTATTTTCATAGTGCTCTTTTCCCATCTCCTTTGCTCCTCTTAACTTCAAAGGTGATATGGCCAATATATTATATCATGATTTCTGTTTTGTTTTAGTTTTTTGAACAGTTTTTACGGTGACATCACAGTCAAGCTTTTAACCTGATTCCCCTATGATAAAACATAGCTCTACCGTAGAAAGAAGTTTTAGCTTCTGGGCAAAACAACGTCGTTGAACATAGATCTGCCTTTTTAGCCAAACACTTTGAAGCATTTGTTGGGAATTGGCATATATAGATAACCTGAGGTCAATGGAATTAAATAGCAAGTCTTGTATTAAAATGAAATAAATAAAAATATGCAACCTTCTTAATTTAGAAGGTTTAATTATTCGAAGTTCTCATTGTTATTGAAGAACCATTTTTCTTCATTTCCCAGCTTTTTTCTGTTTTTTTTTTTCTTACTTTTCCTCCTAGTCCATATCCTTAACATTTTATATAACGGCACTCCAGATGCTGCCCCTGCCCTGCGCCCATCCTTTCTGTCTTTCGTCCCTACGTAACAAATGAGGGACCTCCTCCAGCTGGACAGAAGTAGGTCTCAGGGGGAGCTGGGAGGTAGCAAAGGGTGAGCAGGGACGAGATAGATCTGGCCAGCGAAGATACAGTCTGATGGATGGCCAACAAATGGAGCGAGAAGAGTGAGGAATGAAAAAAAGAGAGAGACAGAGGGATGATTGGGAACTATTATTCCATTTCCCTCTTGTCTGGCTTCTTCATGATGAAGGCCATTATTCACACACAGAGTATAGCTAACTCTACAGCTCACAGTCTCCCCTCCCCTTTTTTTTTTGTCCTACTTTGTCTGAGTTCACCTTCTCTGCCTGTTTCTCTCAATGCCATTCATTACATTTTCATTATATAGTGTACAGGTAAATCTCCACAAATGTAAATCATTTGACATTTAAAATGCAATCACTGGCATTTGCATTGGGTTTGGCAGGTTATACACTGCATTACCAGAACTATTTACTCGTCTGCCATGTAAACCTGAGTGGCATCCCATCCTTAATCCGTGGGGGTTTAATATGATGTTAGCTGATAGGTTAAACTCTTCTGGGAAGAGAATTAAAAAATACGTTCCATTTTGGGGTTGACACGTTTCAAAAATTCAAAAAGAAATCACTTTGTTTGGCTAACTTTGCTCAGCCACGACACATTAAGGACATAACCTACTGGTTTCCAGTTAAAAGGCAACTCTTTCCCCCTCTTTACTTAATTTAATCATCCTGAGGAGAATCCAATTCCACGTCTCTCGAGCTAATGATGGGGCTCAGCTGTAAATTTTCTGAAACCGACGTGCTCAGAAATATGTGTGTAATTGGACAACAAGCATGCTGGAGTGGAGAAGCTTAGGTGTTTTTCAATTAAGGCCAATAAAGCAGATCACACTTGGTTGACCAGCCTTAGTACTTGATGGCTTATTACCAGAATAGGTCGTTGAAGCTGCTTATTAAAAAAATATACAGCACTTACTGAATCAACTTGTGTCTGTTGAAAATTGAGATGTGAGGCTTTTCTGCAAGCTGACCATTCTGTTATCGACGCGGAAGCAGCAGAGAGGGCGTTTAGTGTTTGGCCGCAAAAGTGTGTGCATGTTGCATTTGTGCATATGACATTTCCGCATACTTAATCTCATTAAATACAGTCAGTTATTGAGCGAAACAGTTGGCAGCCGCTTAGCGCTTCTCCCATTGACAATAAGCCAAAGTCTTTTGTAGAGTCAGCTCAGCCAGAACATAATTGAATGAATTAGATATGTGAGTAAGTCACTATAAAGGCGAGCTGAGGGGACGGGATGACGGTTGTGTTTTCTGGCCTTATGAGCGAGTTGTAACGTCTCGATATCCAAATTAATTCCTGGCACAAGGGACACACGGAGAAGAGCCGGCGTTAACTTCAAACCCATGTAAGCGTGTGATAAACGAACACAAGAAATGACGAAAAGGCAAAAAAGCTAGCGCTGTCAGCCGAAAATCATAAGAGAAAGACCGCAAGATAATTATGAGAAGTGGTTTTTGTTATACAGTGTTCCTCTTAATCAGGGGCTGTGAGGTGAAAACAAGCTGCTAATTCAAATCTAACTCAACATCTGTTTGCCTGTTTATGCCCAAAAGCTTTCAAACCTTAAGCTTAGCAGTGGATAAAGCTGCATGCAGGCTAATTGTGTAAGATGAAATGTGTTTTGCACAACACAAAATTAGTTCCTTCCAATATTTTAAACACGTAAGTCAATATAAAACACTTTCTTTTGCTTTGTTTGAGCTAAAAAAACAACAACATGGCTTCAATCTACTTAATTCCTGTCTGTGGTTTATAGACCGAAGGGAATAATTTAGTTGGAAATTGTGCTATTTTAATACAACTTTCCATCCTGTTTCAACGCAGTGAGAAACTCCTGTATGCCGAAGTAAGCTAAAGCAAATGTCTGGTGTTCATCTGAAAAGATCAGTGTTTCTATTCTCGTTCTGTACATGAAAACTGAAATAAACATACGCATGAAGTTCTACACAGTACAATGACTGATAAAAAGGACCTTGTTATTCTGTGTTTCAGCTTCATCCAGGTGAAGCCTTCACCGTCTATCACACCAGTCCTACACTGTCCTGTCTGTCCAAACCTGTGGTGCTGTGGACTCAGCAGGATGTCTGCAAGTGGCTGAAGAAACACTGTCCTCACAACTACCTGACCTACGTAGAGGCCTTCTCCCACCACGCCATCACAGGTGCCGCGCACAACAGAAAGATGCATGCACACTTTGAATTTTCTTTACGACTAAGATTAGTTGTAGCTGCGGCAGGCTAGGGTCGCTACGAGATTCTCATGGCATGAAAACCTTGAGAAACAAAGGCTGCCGTTTGATCAAATTACTTTTATTTCAAGCAGAAAGCTAAAGAATTTTCCTACAGCAGCAAACATGAAAAGTATTTATGTTTAAATATTACCCTAATGGTATTTAGAAACAAGAGTTAATCAAAAATAATAAAAAAAAACTTTGTGATGGTTTCAAGGCAATCTTGCATGTTATGTACCCTTTTTGCTTTCCTGCTCTTTATAGAAAAACACAAGTATATCAAACTGATATTAGATGAAACTTGCCAGCTGTGGTTCCTAGCTTTGTCTTATTAACGAGTGGCGCTCCTTTATTTCTAACACTACAAAGGTCTGTATTTTTACAGCACAGTGCACAGCAGCTGATAGGGTATCCTCCATATTTGTGAAATTCGAATGGTTTTGAGATCATTCAAAAACGTGCAGTTATCAAATTTCATAATAACAATGATGTGCACAGGTTACAAGCTTTATCTTCCATTCCTACGTTTAATAGTGTTGTCTCCCACACTGTAGGCTTTATCTTTAACTTCCACCCACAAGCTGCTGATCTTTGTCAGAGGAATGGAGACAGCGTAATCAGAGCAGCAAAGATCCAGGAGGAAAAAAAAACTAAGATGTTTGGCTTCAGGGACAAGCAGATATATATAATTTCTTTCTTTTTCTTTTTTTTTTTGCATGATGTACAGTAACATGGCTCCATCAAACAAGTTCTTTTCAAATGAATAGGAATGGCAAGGTGAGATGGCAGAATCAATTATTTTGGCCATTTACTTAATATGAACCACTAATTCATCTCATTTGTTGCTTGTCTTCTCAAATTTGTTCCAAATATTAAATGAAACCACCCAGATTAGTTTAACATTTTTGCCCTTGGGTATTCATATTTCCAGATGAATATTACTTTTGAGGGTTCCTTTGAAGAAAATTGTCTTAGGCATTGCTCCTTGACCTTTTTTATTTTCAAAATACAGTCTAGATGTACTAAGGCATAGCAAATGAATGCATTAAAATGCTAATAAGCTTCACACGGATATTATTTTTAGGTTCTGCAGCTTAGCTTTTTCAGGTCGAAAGGGATTTAAACTAAAAAATCTCAGGCAAAAAAAAAGAGATTTAAAGACTTTATTGAGAGGTGACTAGAAGGGTAAAGCCTATTTTAGGCAAAGGACTGGATGGCTGCAGAAAAAAAACAGAGCTATAATTGTGCATTTGTTAAAAATCGTTTTAAAGCAAATGCAGCCCCGTTTACATGCAAAAACACACACCAGGAGACACATAGATTCTAAATGTATACACATTTCTTCACATGATGTACTCCCGAACCTTGACCGGCCAAATGGCATTTCAGGGCTGCAGAGAGAACAGATTGCTGAATGGTGCCGTAGGGTCAGGCACCACTCAAGCTACATTTGCATGTAGGCACTCGGGCATTTGAGAAGACACGTGCTGTATGTACACATTGGCTTTAGGGTTGACAGGCTTCCACTAACAAAACTACAGCTACATGGATGTGATTATTTTATTTTTAATGTGATGTGTTCTGCAGTGCCAGTGCCATTTCATTTTACTGCAGTTACAAGCCAATGTTTTTTTTTTTCCTATGCTAATTTGCTGAATGTGTTCTTGTTGTCGAGTCATGACACAATTACACCCATAAGCGTGCTACATAAAACCGCCAGCCTTTTGTGAACGATATTAGCTGCTCCGTACTGGATTCTGTGTCTGTACCACATTAGACCAGTGACCCAAAAGTACGTGTATCTATTTCAGCCTCTTTGTTAGGCCACCGTTACAGTGGAACAAGCTGCCCGAGGACACCAGTGGAGTTACTAGCATTGATTGCGTTTACATTTGTATGTCTATTACTTAAAAAAAAAATCAATGAAATCATCTTGCTTTGTTTGTGCTCATATCAGCAGAAAAGTATATTTTATTAATCCTACTGTTGTCGGTTGTGAAGTTCGCCGGACTGTGTGTGTAATGTGATCTTAGCTTGGTTCTGCCACATGGTACATTTATAATGTTTATTTATGCAGCCTGCATTCGCTTATTACAGGTTAATTATTTCTGCAGTATTTTTTTTTTTACTGCTAAGTATAAAAATTGCGGTAAACAACGTAGTCACTGTAATGTGCAGGGATTTCCTCATCATATAGTCAAGGCTTAGCTATTAATATATTTTATTAAAGTCTAAATTCACTCTAAAAATATCAGTCTACCACAATCTCTTTTTTTTTCTGCTTATCTTTTTTCCAAAAGGCAGAGCAGGGAAATGTCTAATAATATCCATGCAAATTGGAATGGAGACCACGTGTTAGTTTTGCATTAAAAAATAAATTTGAGGCTGTAGCCCCCCCAGACTTGTCATTAACCACCTCTGATATAAGAAAGCTTGAAAATAAATCTATATTTTATAAAGATCGCATAATGTTGAAAAGTACCACTGTTAATTCAAGTGCACTGAGCGTAAAAAAAACCCTTAAAGGTGCATAGCCACATTATTTGACTTTTTTTTTTTAAATGTATATGTCAGTAGCTCAGTCTGGTTGCATACAAAGTTTTTATGAAAGATTATCACGTCCTGCTAGCATATTAATTGTTATTTTGGTGCTTTATGCTTTGATTTTACTCAATTTGTTAGTAAATAAAGCCTTTCGTGTTTATGTACACTTACGGAAGTATGTACCCTGCATGCGCAGCAGGGGGTCAAACAAGGAACCGTCTAACAGCTATTAGTAACTCCCAGCAAAACAATAAAGACTGTTCTAAGATCTAGTAAAAAAAATAAAATAAATGATTCCAAGAGGGACAAGACCGCAGAGTTGACTGACGTGAGTATATGTTCTGATATGAAGCTCTTAAAGTTGCTGTAGATCGGTTTATTTAATTAATAACCTTTGGTCTTTGATCACACCGAGCTGCCATTTTACTGCGAGGCATTGCAGAGGGTCAGGCTCGGTACGACGTTATTTAATTTTGATTTATTAATTAAGCAAACTGGCATTATGATAGTTCTGCGATACTGTCGCTAGATGGCACCACCTATGTTTATATCTGCTAATCGTGCCCTGTGTGGGGGCTATATTTATCCACAAAAAGGACCATCAAAACATTATCAGGGTGGAGGCTTAGTCTATATAACCTTATTTTATCATGATCAGCAGTTTTTGGTCTTTATTTAAGAATATAATGTGGTTATATACCTTTCTAAGAACTACTTGTGGTTTTTTTTTAAGGCAACTAACGATTATTTTTATAGAATAACAGAGAAAATACACAAAAAGAGCTGCTACTTAGGTGTTCTGTTACAATAATATTAGGTAATAAATAATGTGCTTCAAATAAAGAAGTTTATGTTGACAAGATTTTAAGTCAATCATTTAATAGTCTTAAAATCTCGTCAACATAAGCTTCTTGATTGTCTTGATCATTTAATAGTCAATGTTGTCTATTTGAACAGCGATTTAACACAACTGCTGTGCAGCACAGAACATTTTGGGATGATCATAATTTCCTCCTGCTCTCTCAACAGCAACAGCAGGGGTTCTTAACCATCTCAGAACCTGGTGCTGGTCCATTCTGTGCGCTCATAACAGTCAGCACCAGCACACCTCCGCGTTTGTTCTTGTTTCTCCCTCATTAAAATGTATAAAACTTCTGCGGTTGTTTTGGGGGAAATTCAACAACTCTGCTAACGTCAAGAGAGTTTCTAAAGCTTGATGCAAGTAAACGCGCGTCATGATCGGATGATATGATTTTTCAGCCCATATGAACGGTGCTTTCGGAATACATTCTTTCCTTTTAATCCGAACGCATTTCAATCCAAAAAGGGAATGTTGCGCATGTAAACAAGCTCCTGTCATTAACCAGCTAACAAGCTAAGAGCCACATTACCAACTACCAGACTGACGTTAAGGCGGCACCCTGAAGCACAACTTTGGCCACGCTGGACTCCCGCTGTTGAACATCTTACCCTGCTGTTGAGCTCTCATTGCCCTCATCAATGACTCCATGTTGTTTCAGCTACTGTATCATGACTGTGGTGATCCCGTGCCATGTCAAATCTCGCATGTTACTTTTGCTTTTTTTGTGAAGCGCATTATGCTCCCTATCTTTTGAGGACTTATTTCGAGCCGTGTTCTCTGTGTCTTTATTAGTAGAATCTGCAACAAAAAAGCAGTATTTGAAAATGCCGCCTCCGCCTCCCTGCATTCAACTCGCTCTGCAGCTAGTCGGGGTTGACGACGCTCTGCAGGTGGGGTAAACGGCTCCACGACATGGCGTGTCATGCATCAATCGCACGACACAACGAATCGATGACGAAATCCGTTGCCAACGCTTTTAATTGTTGATCGATTTTTTTTTTTTTTTTTTTTATCGATTCGTCGTTGTGGCCCTAGTATGTTACAAATTCAATGATGGCACAGTTGATTTTGTTAAAAGGTTTTATTTCTTGACATGGGAGTTTTTTACCCCACTAAATAAATTTACTCAAATTAAAGATTGAAACATTCAACGTTATTCTGTGCGGAGTTATACTACTACAATAAAATAAATAATATTTAAAAATGTATTATGCACCTTTTCCCAGACTTCCAATAATAGTGGAGAATATGGTAAGTCCACATTTGGAGCAATAACCTGTGAAACTGGACCCTTTTGCCATATTTTTTCATTTTTTACCAACTTTTTTGCTACAAAATGCAGCTGCACACATACCGTACCACAACATACCTGCCAAGAGAGGGCTGTCACCAAAACTCACAGACCGGGCAAGGAGAGCATTAATCAAAGAGGCGGTGCAGAGACCAAAAGTAACAGTAAAGGAGCTGCAGAGCTCCACAGCGGAGACTGGAGAATCAGTCCATAGGACCACAATAGAGCTGGGCTTTATGGAAGAGTGGCCAGAAAAGGCCATTACTGTTAAAACAACAAGGTATGTTTAGATGTTGCTAAAAGTGGCTGCATGTGGTCAGAAAAGACTAACATTTAACTTTTAAGCCACCAAGCAAACGCTATGTCTGGTGCAAACCCAACACATCTCATCAACCCAGGGAACACCATCCCCATAGTGAAACATGGTGGTGGCTGCATCATGCTGTAGGGATGTTTTTCAGGAGCAGGGACTGGGAAATCTGTTGGGGGAAAATGGAGGGTGCTAAATTCATGGATATTCATGAACTGCTGGACATTTCTTCCTGTTAAAGCGGGGTGGGGGGTGGGGGTTCCTCTCCACTGTCGTCACATGCTTGCTTGGTCTGAGGGATTGCTACAAATCCAACGACAATGCAGACGACTGTCAGTTGTGACTCTACGCTCTTCCAGGATGAGTGATTGCTGTTTGCCAAAGACTCGATGCAATCTGCTGCGTTTCCTTCGACAGGAAACCTTTTGACCGATCTGTCTGTATGATTTTAATGAATTTGACTTTGTAAAGTGGCTTAAGATGAGATGTATTGTGAATTTGCCCCATATAAATAACATTTAATTGAATCAAATTAAATTGAACAAAACCTGTTTCAGTCTGCCTGTGACTTGAAACTGGGATGGAGGTTTACCTTCCAGCAGGACAATGACCCGATGCATAGTGCTAAAGCAACACTAGTTTTTTTTTTTGTTTTGTTTCTTTTCATGGTGCCAAAAATCTGTGGCAACACCCCTGCATGAATGGCACAATGGGACCGTCATTAGCTCTAAGATTGAAGTGCGGTGCACTGAAATGCTCAGCGTATATATTTTGTGTGCCACGTTTCTTTTCTGCCATTGAGGATTTCTTGAGGCAGCAAAGTCAGGAAGTGTTTAGCAAAATTTATCTTTGTGGTTTAAATAAAGGTTTACAATAACCCTGAATTAGGAATGATTTGTGGTTCAGGTAGGAATGATATTCCTGTTGGAATACACATAACTTTGGTGATTTATGCACACATGCATAAAAGCTTTTAGGAATGTCATAGTTTATATTTGCCTCCAGGAAAAAAAAAAAAAAAAAACAGAAGTCCTATATATGACATTTAAACCACTTTTCTCTGTTACATAAGGAAGTCTTTACCTTTCTGCTTTTTTTTTCGATTGCTTTTCAGACCACTTTAAGAGTCATTATTGCACTAGCCAAGGTAGAATTGCTTCCCATGTGCCCAAAGACACCATTAATAAGCAATTTAGTTTGAAGCCAAATTGAGGAAAGCGATCTCCATTAAAAAAAAAAGCTTTTGTTTTTGTGTCTCTTTTCTCCCTTTGACAGCATACTTTTCCTAGCTGCAGGCTATTATTAGGAGCTGCATTAAGTCTGTCTGAAGGGAATTGATTTGAGCTCCATTCATCTGCTTTGTCTCGTTTGTACACACTTATTCACAGGGCAGAAGCAGGGGGGGGGGTTTCTGGGACACGCTGGTAGCGCTTTTGGCAAGCTCCAGAAACGACGGGGCTTTTGAGGAGGCAAGGCAAAGACGTTAATGAGTGTATACACAAGGAAACTTGTTAATTTCAGTTTGAAAAATACTAAATACATGAGCAAAATAAAACCGCCGTTGTTTAATCCTCAAGAATTTGTTAACACAGAAATTGGTTGTTAGGTTTCATTTTTCTGACGCAGCAAGAAGCTAGATGAGAATCAAATAAGTCCTTAAACATCGTGGGAATATAAAGGTATAAGCCCACCAAACAACCGTTCCCAAGTGTTCCCACATATCAGAGGTTAGTGATAGCTGGGATCTATCTCTTTTTACCGAACCGACAGGGCTGAGCTGTACGATTAAGTGTACTGTCACAATTCCACTTTTTTACTAATTAAATGATTTCTGAAGGCCGTGCATTTTATTTAGGGGTACCAGAATAAAGGAAGCCAGAGGGAAATGCACACCACAATTTTCAGATTCTTACTTGTACAAAATCTTTGGGCTGGTTTATTCCATAAAATCCCAATAAAATGCGCTAAAGCGGCTGTGTGAAAATACGAAAAAGGTTCAAGGGTCATAAATATATTTGAGGGAGGACTTTGCCTGCACAAGAGGTTTGTTAAATAAACAGATGAGGGATTTGATTGGATAGTCAGTGTTCTATTTGTCCATCCATCCATCCATTTTCTAAACCGCTTTATCCCTCATGGGGTCGCGGGGGGTGCTGGTGCCTATCTCCAACGTTCACTGGGCGAGAGGCAGGGTAGACCCTGGACAGGTCGCCAGTCTGTCGCATATTTGTCATATTTGTTGTTTCTATTTGTCATCACTCAAAAACCTGTGCCAATATACAGATGACAATAGAATATTTTTTTTACTGCGATTTTAGGATGACATCTTTTAAATTAGAAATTTCAACTAAAAACATAGATTGTGTCTGTTTGATTCCCTAACAACCTGAAATCCAAAAAGCTTTTTTGCCTTTTTTTTTTTTGTCAGTTCCAAGTGGATGGGCTTTGCATTGTTTATCATGCTTTTTCTCTAATGTGATTTGAGGCATGCTGTGTCTTTTTTTACACGTAGTGCAGAAGCACTGCCTCCAGTGGGTCTATTAGGAGATCCCTACTAACCCATACCATCAAACCCTCAAAGCTGTTTTGCCCTGTGAAGCCAATCTCATAAAATATGACTTCTGTTTCTCAGTTAAGGGAATTTACTCACATTCCATGGGCCCAGGGATCAAAGGAAACTGAAAGCTGTCTTTTGATTTATTTTATTTTTTTCTGGACCATGTGTGTTTTATCCCACTCCTGTCTTCACTGCTACTGCATTCAGACCAAATTCAAGCTTACTGGCTGCTCAGGAGAAAGAAAAAAATGCACCAGTAACTAGTTTGAGTTTTGCAGGATTTATTTTTGAAATACCTGAAATCAGAGATTGAACTGAACAGGTAGAAGAAGAGGTGGACCTCGAGAAGTAGCAAAGGATGTATAGATATGTAGATGAAGGAAATTGGAATGAATGGAATGATATAGAGAGGGAGCCACATGAGTAATGAGTCTAATTATGTTTTGGATGTCGTACAGAGCTGCTGCAGGTATGATGGATTCCTCCTCTTGCTGCACGACTGAAGGACACACTGGCTCTTGTTGCCACAGCAGTCTCTGTCCCTTTTTGCAGATACATTTTTTTGTGCCGCATACTCGGTTTTAAATTCTGTTTACACTGGGTAATGATATATTAAACGTGTGTGTCCTGAGGGTTAAATGCCAAAGAAAAAAAAGGAAAAAAAAACAGGCATAGTAATCACTCCCTGTGCCGACCTGCTTACTGTTACCAATTATAGGGCTGTAGGGCTAAGCAGTTAATGAATAGCTAGATCACTTATGTAAATTATACAGTAGGTCTGTAAGCTCAAACATAATTTATTATGTAGTGGATCATAAATGTTAAACATGAATTTTGTTTCTCTAAACAACCATGTGCAGACCTCAAAACAGCAATTTAAAGTGTAATTTCCACTTTTGTTTTCTTCGTGATTTCTGTCGCCTCTCTGTTTTAGACCTGCCGTTTTTTTTTACGACAGTATTCCAGAACGGCATGAAGGAATCTAATCCTTACTGTTGTATTGTTACTGTGGTTCTGTAAGCAGGTTGAAATAGGGTTGTCATGACCTGTGGTGCAAATCGGGTATGCGTGGACTCAAAATGAGGCTGAATGTCATGTTAACTTTAGGCTTTTAAAAATTGCATTTGATGTCTACTTGTTTTCTGAGTGAGCTGATTATATACAATGTGCGGCCTCAATGATAAAAAAACAAGAGTTGGATGCATAAATTGGAATTTGATGCATATTTTCTCTGCTCCACACAGGGTCTAAATGGAGGCTCAGGTATATATCCGCTTTCCAACTGGGGAAAAATGTCCTTTAGTGAGCTGCAGGGACACCACACATTCTTTGTAATAATCAACAAGATCTTGGCATATATGTAAGGTTAGATACGTGAAAAATAGTCTTGATAAATATAATTAAAATTATTTAAATTAGCTGGTTTACTGGTATACATTTGGCTGCTACGCATAATCTAAAACATTTCCATAGAGATGAGGTCAGACCCATTCCAGAAGCCTAATCTTAGCCTAGATCCAATTTTGGCCTGCTTTAAGGATTATTGTCGTGTTGGAATGCCCATGTCTCTTTAAGTTTTCTTTGAGCTCAGATGAAAAGGTAATATTGGTTTTGATCAGCCAGATACAACCACTGCATGTCATATACTGGAAGATGCTGAAATACCGGTGTCATTAAAAAAAAAATCACTAATGGACTGAAAAGATGCCAGTCAAGAAAGAAACACCTTCGAGTGCAAGTAAAATTGGAAGCTGCCAACATCAGTAAACCAAACGCTTCAATGTTTTCAAAAAAATCCAGGCAAAGATTGAGCTGTTTGGCCACAATAAAAAGAAAGATATTTGGAGGTGTCAGTGTTAGGCTTTCATGCCTGGGAAAATTGTCTCAAGTGTCAAGCATGGAGGTGGTAGCAGCATGCTCAGGGTCTGTTTTGCTGGCCAGGGCACTGGTGTGTTGCACAAAGCAGAAGCTGAAGGACTACATCCTAATTATTTGACTCCACGAAAAATTAAGTACAAAATAATTCAAATTTTGATATCATTGTGATACATGGAAATGATTCCAAACACGCACTGAAAATAAATGGACAAAGCTTAAATTAACTCAAACATTTTTGTTAGGAATACGATTCAAATGTCTATGCCAGAATGATTCTTGAAACTTTATGGCAACAAAAAGCTTTTTTTTTTTTGTTTTTTATGCAAGCTGTTAGGTAACATTTTTGCCAAATTTTTCTGGGGTGTATGTATATATTTGAGCCTGTATGAATAATTTTAATCCAGATTTGGTGTATGGGTTGCATAATCTGCAATAGATCCAGACATGTCCATGCTCTTCCTGTGTTCAGTGCTCATTGAAGTTGCAAACTGTATCATCTTTTCACCCTGAACAAATCATGGATGAGCTGCATCATTAAAAACCAAAAATGAATTGGACATCCATGCTGGAGATGAGGGTATGCAAACTTCTTGATAGCACTATTAAATTATTAAGAATCCACATTGACATTCAGTGCAAGGAAGGAGGGAAGGGTATACTTAAAAAAAACTGCAAGGAAAACACTTCTCTAATTCCCCAACCTCCTACTGGCAGGTCGAGCATTGCTGCGGCTGAACGGGGAGAAGCTAGAGCGGATGGGAATTGTGCAGGACTCCCTGAGGCAGGAAGTCCTCCAACAAGTCCTTCAGCTGCAGGTCAGAGAAGAGGTTCGCAACTTGCAGCTCCTTAGCCGAAGTAAGTCACCATGTAACTTGAGTTTTGTTTCATTGGGACAGGGAGCAATAAAGACAGACAAATTGTGTTGACATTGTTCAAATTGGGAGGAGGCTGTCTGGGAGCATGCACGCCTGCTGCGACATACGTGGAGTTGGACCCGCGAATGGAGTTGCTTTTGCTTTTACTGGTTGGGTCTCAGGATTTGCTGCAATGTATCTCAGTGAGAGTTTGATTAACCAGTTTTATTACCCAGCCACAAGGAAAGAAGCCCAGACGATCTCTGAAACCAGGGATTTACTTTATGTGCAATATTTCTTCCAAATGCCGCATGTGTCTTTAATCTTGTGATCACTGCAACTCGTTTTATACATAATTTAAACTCTGTAATATTGCTTTTACTCATAAGAGCAAAGCTTGTTTTTATAATTTTTCTATTCAGAGACAAGTACCAAGTTCAGGTTTTCTGTCAGTTACTGTAAATTCTAAAACTCTGACCTAAATTCAGCAGCAGCAGCATTTTAGCTTAGTACATGCTTAAAATCAGAGGAGAACAGTAGTGGTAGACCACAATGGGCATCTTGGTTTTGTATTTCTAAAAGTTTGTTTCTAGTTATTTATTGGATGCATGCTGAAAAGGCATAACTTGTTTCACAAATCCTAGAAATGCTCAACCCTGTGCTTAGTTTAGGTGTACTATTTTTTTTTTTTTTTGCTATTAATATATAATTATGAGCTGATACTGCAAACACCTCAAGTAATTCAGGTGATGTTTGCTCAGGGTTTTCCTTTCCTAAGCCTGCATGATGCTGATGCTCTTACTTTTTAGTTTCTGCATATCTGCCACTGCTTTAAGGTAACTCTTTAATGCACTAATAAAGTCTGAGAGTGCACTTCTCTGTTAAGGCTTTTTTATTTATTTATTAAAAGTCTTTTATCCACATTCAGAATTGGTCTAGAATAAATAGTTTGTGTATATAACATGAGCCATGCCCAGCATTTTTCACAATTTGCATGCAATTGTTAAAGTTTCTTAAGAAGCTTTCTGAGCTGGGACAACAGAATGTAATGACAAATATGGAGGTTTATTTAAATTCTTTTTAAGTGATTTGCCAAAGATCTAGATTGGGCAGTTTTGACTGACCTTTGATCAGCAGGTTTTTTCCCTATTTTTTGTTTTCTTTACAATTAGTGCATTGAAACTTCAAACTTCCACCATTTTTGTTTCATAAAGTAATTTTCTAAAAGCATGACGCTTTGTTGCAGTCTCTAAATTTAGTAAAAAGCAGAGAATGGTTAGGGACATAATGCTTAGAAGGACAAATGGGAATAGTATTAGAATTCCTTAATTTTCCGTTTCATTTAAAATTTTTGCCAAAGTCCAAGATTCTGCAGCATTATGTTTTTTTTTTTGTTTTTTTTTTGTCTCTTATGTCCTTTGACAAAAAAGTCAGAATTAGTCAAAATCCAAATCCCTCAGACCTCAGACAAAACTGGAGATCCATATCAGCCAGGAAACGCCTAATCTGTGCACCTTAAGTTATTTTTTGAATAAAATCTGTATCCAGTGCAATGCTCTGTGCAAAGTGAATTAATGATTAGGCGTTATTACCCTTTGTGCATATATTACATATGCCCCACACATATAGACACTTTTCTCCCCCACTTTTTAAACTATCCTACAAAATATAAGTCAAAGTATCACCTTTCCACCCACATTGATTGAGTCAGTGTGCACAAATCTCCTAATGGCACAATTCATAGTCTATGGAATGCTTTTTATGACCTTCAAATCAGCCAAGCATGTTAGACAGAATTAAACTCAAAGATGCGAAACAACTAATGGGCAAGGAGAGAGTATTAAATTCCTGTTAGACACCTCCCTTAATTGGGCAGTGCAAACGTAATTTCTCAGTTCACAAGGCTTTGACTCCGAGCTATAAGGGCGGGCTAATTAGGCGACCACATATGAAGCCTGGGTTTTCTCAACTTTGGAGTAAAATAAGAGGTGATAACGGTGTGAAAAAATATTGGGATGGAGGGTTGATGCTGATTATCCAGTTTGTTTAATGAGACAAAAAGTGAAAGGTGGTGGAGGTTAGGGTTGAATTAGGTCAAAGATTCTGCTTTAAATGTGTTAAAAAACTGTTTTACAAAGCACTTTCAATTTCATCCATTCACAAAGACTCATATGTTTGATTTTTAAATGTAACTTTTATCCATAATGTTTGTAGGGGTGGGGGATAAGCAGGGTCCAAAGATAAAAAATGTACACCACATTTTTTATATATGCAAAATATACATGATTTCCCTTCCTCTTCACATTATAGGCTTCTTTGTGTTGGTCTATCACATAAACTGCCAATAAAATACATTTAAGTTTATGTTTAGAATCTGACAAACTGTGTGAAAGTTTAAAGAGTATGACATTTTTGCACAACCAAAACTTTGCTGGTCTTTTTTCTTTTTTTTTTTTTTTAGTAAACTTGAGGTGAACAGTTTGGATTTTTTCATTGAATCATCCGGGCTGAGTGATGCTCTGCTCGCACAAAGATGGCTGTTAAATTTCAAACTAGGTAGGACTAGGCTGAGAAAATGTGATATGTTGTGGGCATGACTGTGTAATGAGGAAGAGCGAAATAGACACTCCGACTGGCTGCTCTGGCCTGAATAGTGTGGAGAGGCCTGGTCATGGTTAAATGGAACGATAAGAGCATGAAACAAGGAAGAAAGAGGGTGGACTCAGACCGCAGCTCACACACATTTAGGCTTTGCACTCGCGGGGCTCCGCGCGCAACCGCAACTTTTCTCCCTGAACGATTCTTTTAATACGCTCGCACTTCTGCAGTGATTAAGTGGAGCCGCCATACCACCTGTCAGGCCTGATACATCTCCAATGGATTTACCAAAAATTGAATATTGATCCCACAATAAATTTTGCGAAGGGGATGGAAATACAGAGATGCAGCTGAATTCTCATGCGAGTCTGTCTCTAATCCGAGCCATGACACTTTTACAATGCTTTCCCATTATTCACATCAGGAGTGTAAAATGCTCTGTGATGCACAGCCCTTCACAAGAAGGAGGAGGAATGCTGGATCCAGTTTTTCTTTTGACAAATTGCATACAATATTCATTTATGGCTGACTGAAAAGATAAATACAAAGATCTGTACACACATTCAAACCCTTCAGAGTAGGGGTGTCCAAAGTGGGGCCCGGGGACCATTTGCGGCCCTTGGACTGATTTTTTTTTTCTGCAATTCATGATTAATTTGGCCCACCGGCACTTGCGTTTTGATGCAGATGGAGACTATCCACTGACTTTTACTTACTTAAATGGAGACTTAGTGGAACCAAAATCTGCATTGAATATATTATTTTTTTTATTAAAATTGGTTAAATACTGGAAGGGTTTTCAAAAAATGACCCAAATCCTGTTTTGATTGCTGAAAATAGATCAATATCTTTTCAGTTATTTTCAGTTTCAAACTTTATGACCATCTCTTAATTAAGCAAGCGTGCAAAACCCTTTATAAGTTTTGGATTTACAATGATTTATACGTCCTCTGTCTACAGAACATCTGACTCATTTGTTTAATTAAATTATTACATGCACATATTTTGTTGAGCAGGTCAAAAAACAAATTTAAATCACAATATACTGTTTGGGTAATTTTAGTTGGTTTTTAAAGTGCATTTTTGACCCTCCAGTATTTTTGACTTAACAATTTTGGCCCACACGAAGAAAGGTTTGGACACCCTTGCTTTAGAGTTTATGTCACTTTTTTTATGACATTTTTTCGGAGTTTTCACCCAATTTACTGAAGACCGATAAAATGTCCGCCTCGCAGTTTGATCAGAGAACCACATAACAGCACCGCAGCGTCACTGCTGACCTTACAGACGCAAGCTGGCTTTAGAAAGAGGAGTGAGACATGTTATTCTGGTCCTCTCACCCGCAGAGCTTTTCTTTATAGATCGGTTGTGCAAGTTCAAGCTACCATGCATTATGACACATCTGGTCTGGGTTGTGAAATTGCCACACTGAGGATAGTGTAGCAAAAGAGCCAGCTGCTTAGTTATCGTAATAATTAAAACATATTTGTAATGCCTGGGCCACATATTAGCTCTGATTACTATCTATCAAGTGGGTGGAGGCCGGAAAAGCTGTAACAAAAATATGAAAAGCTTATTTTAAAAATGTTTACCCTTGTTTTACTGTGTTTACCTCAATAAACAGATCAGTTTAAGAAGTTAATACATTTGCATTCAAGGGTACTTCCGCAAGTATAACTCGAGGTGCAATTAAAGGGTAATGATTAGAGGTTTTCTATGGATTATGGAGGCTGAGCGAAAACTCCATTTGATGCCACTGGGGCTTGCTTAGGTTGCATTTGTGTGGTAAATCGGAAAAGATAGGAAACAGGGATGGTATACTGTGGCTCAGATCAGAACTAGTTGTGCTTGGGGGCCATTTCAGAAGCTTAATCGAAACCCTGCTTTGTCCATTCCAAACGTGAAGAGGCTGGAGGCATGTCTCAGTCTCCATCGTTTCATTTACTTTATGCAATGCACCACCACCCGTGGCAACAAAACAGAACCTAAGCATAATGCTATTAAAATGGTACTGGACCGTTCGTACAATGTTGTTGTTTTTTTTAAAATTGAACAACTACAATGTAATTGAAGTGCAGACTTTATGGTTTAATTCAAGTGGTTCGTGTAGGAATTGTAGCTATCTTTATACAAACACTCCTCATTTCAGGGGCTCAGAAGTAATTGGACAAATAAAGATAAGCCTAAGTAAAATGTCACTTTTCAATATTTTGTTGAGAATCCTTTACAGGCAATGACTGCCTGAAGTCTGGAACCCATTGGGCATCACCAAGCGCTGGGTTTCCTCCTCAGTGATGCTTTGCCAGGCCTTTACTGCAGCTGTCTTCAGTTGGTGCTTGTTTGTGGGTCTTTCTGCCTTAAGTTTTGTCTTGAGCAAATTAAATGCATGCTAGATTGGGTTGAGATGTGGTGATTGACTTTGCCATTGCAGAATATTACACTTATTTGTTTAAAAAACTATATGATCCAAAACATACTTGCTTTTGCAGAATGTTTTCTATCATTGTCCATCTGTACTGTGAAGCACCATCCAATCAACTTTGCTGCATTTGGCTGAATCTGAGCAGAAAGTATCTCCCTATACACATCAGAAATCATCCGGCTGCTTCTGTCTTTTGTCACGTCATCAATAAACACAAGTCACCCAGTGCCATTGGAAGCCATGCATGTCCATGCCATCACACTGTCTCCACCATGTCTTACAGAAGATGTAAAACATGGCACAGGTTGATCTTAATCTTATCTGTCCAAAGAATGCTGTTCCAGACCTGGGCCGGCTTCTTCAGGTGTTATTTGGTCACTTCTGACCTTTCTATTTTTGAGGCTGATTTATAGTTTGCACCTTGAGGTGAATCCTTTGTATTTACTCTCATAAAGTCTTCTTTTTATGATAGACTTAGAAACTGATACACCTTCTTCCTCCAGGGTTCTTCTCTTGAGTGGATGTTGTGAAGGGGTTTTTTTTCACCATGGAAAGGATTCTGAGATCATCCACCACTGTCGTCTTCAGTGGACGTCCAGGGCTCTGAGTTCACAAGCTCACCAGTGCACTCTTTTATTCTCAGAATGTACCAAACTGTTGATCTGGCCACTCCTAACATTTCTGCTTTCTCTCTGATGGATTTCCTCTTTTATTCAGTCTCAGGTTGATCTGTTTCACCTCCATTAAGAGCTCCTTTGACCGCATGTTGTGTGTTCACAGCAACAGCTTCCAAATGCAAATTGCACACATGGAATCACCTCCAGATCTTTTAATTGCTTAATTGATGACAGGTTAACGAGGGAAGAGCCCATGCAGCCTTGTTATTTATTTTGCGGTCTTCTGAGTCAATTGTTCAATTACTTTTGGTCCCTTGAAAAAGAAGCGGTTACAGACGAAGGAGCTGTAATTCCTAAATCCTTGCTCCAATTCGGATGTGAATACTGTCAAATTACAGCTGAGAGTCTGCACTTTAAGCCAATTTTTATTATATAATTGTATCCTGAATATGTTTTCATAAACAGCTAAAATAACAAAACTTGTGTCACTGTCCAAATATTTCTGGGCCTAACTCTAGTTCACTGGGGGTCCTGAACCACTGTGGAGTCTTGAGATGTTCTGAATGTGATATAAATTAGAAAAAGTAAAGCATAGTTTGATGCTATAAATGAAGACATAAAACACAATTTAGAAAGAAGATAAAATCAATTTATTGGCAACAGATGCTGTTTTTTTGTTATCATTGTACCTCTTTTTACTAACCCGGCCAGCCAGATTGATAAAGTGTAGCGCTCTACGTTCTGCACATTATCAATCTGGTCTTGCTCCCATCAAATCCGTTCGGGGAAAGCAGGGACATTTAGCAGAACTTTCTGAGCTGGTTGGGCGAAGTAACACCTAAGGCCCGCCTACCAAAGGTTGGTTATAGCCAATGACAGTATCAAATGAAAATGTCGAAGCAGCATGCGCCATGAGAAACCATAACAAGTTATGCTAAATCAAATTGCGCTTATTTGAATAGTCACACTCTTCTATTCTATTCTATTCTGACAAAACAGATGTCATAGCGGCAGCTACTCATGCGTCCTCCTGCACCGCCATGAATATTTTGGTTCGGCTGTGGGCCCGGCAGCTCTTGTTTTTGTCAGAGCTGTTTGTCCCACCTTAAACCATAATACTGGGACGTGATTGGCTGGCCCGTTTTGGACTGGTCTGGAATGGTTGAAGCGGGACAAGATGGATTTGCGTGTGTTTGTGAACACAAATAAAGCTTGTGTATCATCTGTTTTTATCAGCCATTAAAGTTGTATGCTATGCAAACAATCAAACCCCCAAAGATAGAGACTTAAATAAATCATTAGCTCACAATGAATCCATGTTTCATGCCTATTATGGGTATATGTAAACAACAACAGACACAAACAAATGCACACACAGTGTCATAATCTTTTCTTTTTTTTTTGCAATAATCAATATCCACATAGTTAGATGTTGGATTGCTCTATCACCAAATAAACTTTTCACAGCCTCTTTTTAATCTTCTAGGATTCTCAAAACATAGAGCGGTTGAAAGATTTGAAAGATTTGTGAGTTCACATCAAAGCCTGAAAGCTGAGTTCAGATGAGTATATGCATTCCCAGCTGACACTCCAGGAAGCTCGTGTTCATCTTTCTTTCTTTCTTTAACAGAACCCTGCCATCGATTTGAAGAACCTTTGCCTTGCTATTTTTATGCATGCATGTTGTACTTTTTTTATTTTTAGAAACTGCGTTTTGAAAGGCAAAGTTGATGTCTTCCATATCCCAGCCAGAGCCACGGCGCTCAGTGCTCTGTGCAACGATTTCTATCTAGAAACTTTTGGGACCGGGGATTCAAATCAAAGCCCAGTGAGAAATCTGCCTTCCTCCTTCTGCTGAGGGACTAGCTGTTGGTTTATCTTTATAATAAACCGCCAACGGCTCTTCCCTGCAAAACATATCAACTTTTGATCAAAGTGAGCCCATGTCTCTGTCTAATGCCATCTGCCATGTACAAGAATCTTAGCTAATTAGGAAAAATTAAAGCGACAGCAAAGATTGTCATTAAAACATCTGATCTCCTCCCACCACAAAAGGACGGATTGCTGGTGCTGATTTACTGAGGAGACTGAAATTTACATTTTTTTTAGCTCTAAAACTCTTTAATTGAAAAAAAAATAGGCAAAAAAATAAGTCTGTACATGTGGAAAGCTGATAGACACGTACCTCAACAGGTTTGGAGTTGTAATTGCATTGAAAAGGGGTTCTGTTTACTCAGAGGGCCTGAATACAAAGGCACACCACACTTTTTGGTATAACTGTTTGCAAAATATTTTAAAACCCATATGGCAGCTTCCTTTAATCCATTACCATGTTGCTACTTTATGTATCTATTGCATAAAAAATAATATAAATTAAGGTTGTGGTTATAACATGAAAAAATATGAGATTGTCACAAGGGTGACCAGCAACACTAATTACTTGATTGGAAATGTAACTTTAACAAATCTGATCTTGATGGAGGCTCTTGGTGATCTGAACAGACCTAGCAGTTGCTGAAAGGCCTGATGTGGGAACGGTCGATCGCTGCGCTTAAAGAAAACGTCTTTGTTCCCATCTGAGTTCTGGTGTTTCACTCATTCTCTTCCCTTCTCCTCTCCACACAGCCTCCTTTGGAAATTTCTCTTAGCTCATCCCAGGATGTGCTTGGCAGTCCCTTCCCTCATCTCCTGTCACAATACATCTCCAGGAGCAGCGGAAGAGCTGCTATCTCCAGATATGTGAGCGGGGAACCAACGAGCGAAAGCGGGGGGGGGAAGGACGAGCCTATAGACTGTATGCCAACTGGTCTGGAGGATTCTCATTCAATGCAGCCAATCTGCTTTACAGGATCCATGACGGAGACAAAGAGCCGTTCAAAGCAGGGAGACCCTCTGTAACATAATGATGCAATGAAAGATTCACTATTCTAGTGATGATCCGGACCTGGCACTGGTGCGGTCGTTGCAAATGTCCCTTGTGATTCGTGTCTCGTTTGGATTGAACCAAGTGGACAGCGCTGACAGAAATATGGATCTGTTTTTGACTTTAAGATTTTGACAAATTGGATTCACAGAGACCCGCTTATATTTAGTTAAATGAGTCGTTTTGTGGAGCAGTCGTGAGCAGTCTTGTCTGCAGCAGATAGCTCTCTGAACAACTTTAGTTCGGATATCCAGTGGATGGTTTTACCTGGAGAGTCACACTGACCGCTGGTCCGGAGAGGCCTTGTTGGAAAGCACATTTCTGCCATCTTAAATCAAATTTGATTTAAAAAAAAAAAATCCATATGATTCATTCAAACACTGTTTTTTTTTTGTTTTTTTTGAAACATAAGGCATTAACACACCTCTCTGTGTCTGTGTGTGAGAGCCATTTGGGCCTCACCGATAACCAATACATATTCATAATATCTGTGGTTCAGTTAAACCAAAGAGTTCCTCTCAGAGGTTTACAGTTTTCATAACAGCCTTGTGGAGACTGCAGTGTGTTGGTGTTTAAAGTGTGTTAACAAGTGTTTTACACAGAGGAGAAGAAGGAAAAATAATGAACTGAAAAGAAACAATTAAGGGATTTCTCACCAGGATATCAAAACAGTTTGAAATACTTGTTGTTTCTGGGGGGGGGAATATTCAAACATGGAAGACTGCAGTCTCTCCCTACACTGAATTTCTAAAGAACAGGCGTTGTTGTTGCTTTTGCTTCTCCTTTTGATCTTACTCGTGGTTGTGCTTAGATGCAGCTTGTTTTGTGCAACCCTTTGAATGAGAGATTTATTCTTCAGGTGAGTACACAGTCAGCACGGTTACAAAAACGCGGGCTCCATGGGAACCCCAGCGGGTGGGTGCAGATGACACACCGGCTTTATGGATAAGCAGGCAGTAAAATGAACTATTCAGTTAAACTTTATTTATATAGCGCCAGTTCACAACACATTTCATCGCAAGGCACTTTACAAAGTCAAATTCAATCAAATCATTGCTAAAACTGTAGCTTTTATGCTAACTAATAGCTGTTTAATTGCCTTGCCTTTATTCACATGCTGTAGAGGTATATGGTTATGTGCACTGAACAACTAGGCCAAGTACAATTAGTACTCCACGTGAGACTTGGTTAGCGAACCACTTTGTTTTTGCCTGATGCAAAAAAAAACAAAAAAAACATAGCAGTGTAAAGTAACTAGTTTTACAACAGTTCATGTAAACTCTATTTTATTTTCAGTCTGTCTTGCAATATGCATTTTAGAACAAGTGTGCCAATTACTCATAGAGGTATCTGCTGCAGGTAAGGATTGACTGCTCATAAACTTTTCACAGAGCTCCATACAGAAAATCTGAACCATTCCACGGATGATTATTTTACATGTTTTGCATCAATGAAGTCGGGGATAATTCCTTGAATCATATCTTCAAGCAGAGATACTAATGTAACATGATGGAAAATTTCATTTGGCGAGACTTTTAGATGAATGTCATTCCCACAATAATCATTTTTGTACTGTGACTTCTCGGCTGAATAGTATTGAAAAATGTGACCTTTATATATAATTGAGTGTAGTAAAGTAACATACACCTTAATTTGTGTATTTGTGATTTAATAATGAATTGATCCGAGGGTCTTCTGGAGTTAACCCACTGCTCAATGACTACTTAGGCTTGATAAAGCAATAATTTAAATTGTTACACGTAGATGATAAAGGACTGTCTGGAAACTAAATTAAGAAATAATTTCCACAGAGCTGTGAGGTTCTGTCGAGGGAAAGGAAGTAATTTGTGTGTGCAACTTTACAATGTGCATCATCTGTCACTTGCAGACACTGAGGGGGGGAAAAAAATACAGCCCTCTGTTGTATTCTGTCCTGTTTCTTTCCCTGAGATGAAGCTGAAGTTTCCAACGCGCAGAAAGCAAGACTGACAACAATGACGGCGAGCCAGATGGAAGATTCCCACAAGTGACTGAAGTCAGATCTGCAGATTCAACTCCAGGCAGTAACGCTGCAGCTTTGGAGGATGACGGTTCTCATGTCACATAAATGAATAAAACAAACAAACATCCAGTGAAGAAAACCTGCCCATCCAACATTCTTCCATGCGTCCGTTGCCAGAGGCGCCGCAGGGCAAAGTGAGAGACTGTTAAAGGAAAGAAAACACACTGTGTTATTTTTAGATAACCTATTGCACTGTAAATATCAACACCTTTGGCTAATATATTAACTGATTATTGGTTAACTGTTTCAAAGGCAGAAACTGTTAAATTATAACATATTTATCTGCTTTACAGATTCAAACATAAATGTGTGTATGGAACATAATTGCAACTGTCTTTTTTTTTTAATAAACCTGTTGAGAAAAACTGCTGACCCTGATCTTCTCAGTGCTAATAAGGTTTATTATTGTCTGTATGGTTGAGTTTATAGTTTTAGCTCAGGCCACATGATGTTAAAACAAGAAGACTATAATTTAAAAAAAAAGCTTTTAAAGATAAAGATTTTAACAGAAGACACAGCAGAGAGAAAGGGAAGAAAGTCAACCCTCAGCTACCTTAAATAAAGAACCTTTTATCTCTTGTGTCTTCTGTTCCTGAATATTTAAAGTCGGCATTGCTCTCATCAAGGAAAATGTTCTCTAACTGCTCAAAAGCAAAATCATTTCAGAAACAAACATGTTGAAGCAGTGCATTAAGCATAATCCCAAATTAGATATGTAATCAGAGTTCCTTCTTTAATTTTGCAACACACAAAATGAAATTAGTGAGAAGCGAAATTAATTGCTCCCATTCAAATTGGTCTTTGTTTTTGAAAATGTTATGAGTGTATACGTTCTAATTTGCATATTTAATAGATGGTTTAGCAATAAGAAGCTCTTCGTTTGTATTTGTTTGTGTTTCTCTCAAGTGATTCTCATAACGTAAACTAATGTGTTAAAATTATGTGAGTAGATATGAAATTGCGGTGATGCTTTTGTTATGCGTACAAAAACATATCAAGAGAACAAATACATTAAGAAACAGTTTGTATCAGAGCATTGATTGAGTCATATTAGGGGTGGCCATTAAATCCATCCCTCTTTTAACATCACTCAGTCTGGTTCAGGAACACAGAGGCCTTTTTTTGTGGCCCATGTGAAAAAGTCAGGGTTACACCCGGATAGGTTGTCGGTCTATAAGATGGCGAGCGCAGAAAACCATGAACACCTATTCACAATCATGCTAAATGCTAACTTACCCACCATACAATAGGAGAGAAGTTTACGTCCACTCATAACAGGAATGAATATTTGATTAACGGACTTGTAATGATCAAATAATGGCCTTTTTTTTAAGGTGGATGACAATTTCAGGACATTTCTGCGTATGTTTGAATTTCTTTAGCTTTTTCTCTCAGGTCAAAATTATACGCCCAATTTTATACATACACTTCCACTAATATTTGGTATTTTATCCATTCCACCGCCTTAATGTCGCCCTGCTTCACCAATTCTAAAATCATATATTGTGTGTGATTAGGATCTTTGTTTTAAATTGTTTAAACAGCCAAGTGTGCCAACGTTGAAGCCTTCTAGCTGTTGAGTTGAGCTGAACTTGATGAATTTGGAGGTTGTACTCAGTTTTCATCCTCCCACCCACCTTGTCCAATGCACCAGTACCAGTGACAGCGTAAACAGACCCTCTGCATGATGCTACCACCACCCTGCTTGTCAGCTGGCACAGCATCCTTTGTTTTGAAAGCCTCGTTTTAGCTAAGAGGATCACCTGAACGAAACCATGAACAAGCTTCGCATGGAAAAGTCAGTGTAAGCACACGGTACTAACAAATCTAATTCTACTGGGTTCACAAATAAGATATATTTCATATGTATATGTTCTTTTTCTTTCTAAACAGTTTCTGTGGAATAATTACACAAACTCCAACACCACATTTGTACATTTTAGGTGTTATTGACTTTTCATTTAAAATATTCATTCATCTCCCATATGCTCTCTGAAACATCATTTGGGGTCCATGAGTCACAACTTTGACTCTGTGAGTGCAAAGTGTTGCCTAAACAGATGCTGACTGTGTCCCTCGCTGACAAATCATCACACACATCCGTAACACGTGCGCAAACACACACACACACACACACACACACACACACACACTCAAATAGACCCAATTACCGCAAGGCATCAAGCATCTCACCTGTTAGTTCCAGGGCACGTATGATAAACAGATTCAGTGAACAGTGACCTTCTCAACCTTGGTAGGGGAATAAATCTGCACGGCAGATGGTTGGATGCTTCATTTAATTGGAGTCTGTTTGGTATTATGGTTCTCTTTTTGTTTTCCTCCGTTTGGCATTTGGAAATAGTGCTCCCATTGTGAAAGCTTTTGTGACAGTTCTCAAAAAAAAATAAATAAAAATGCGGCCATTCCGAACTCTTTGCTCCTTCCGATTTATCACCATCTTCTTCTGATTTGATCAGCTGGCTCTTAATCCTCTTCACAGCTCGGAAACTGAATGAGAAACCCTCTTAGGTCTCTAACCTATCCGTTAACAGCTGCTGACTGCAGGCACTTGGTGATATACATAGCTCAGAACTGTATTTTTTTATGAGCGCTCAAACTTTGAAGTAGAGTGTTAAAGCATAGCAGCGTGAAAGTTTTAGTGTGCTTTGTGGCTTTTAATTTGAAAAGTTAGGAGAATTTAAAAAAAAAAAAAAAATAGTTATCAAATTTTCTGGCCTCTTTGAGTGGCCAGTTTACATATGAGTTTGCCTGCACAACAGAGGAGGAGAGAAAGCTGAAAAACTGTAAGTGCTATGCTCGAAAGAATTCATCATGGGTCAAACAGTGCCCTGGTTAAATCATTTATTAGATTAGATTAGATTATATTAGATTAGATTAGATTTAACTTTATTGTCATTACACAGGTACAGGTACAAGGCAACGAAATGCAGTTTAGGTCTAACCAGAAGTGCAATTGCAGCAAGTGCAGGATAAGCAGTGGTTCCAAATGTACAGGCCATGGGTTATTACTGAATAAATATAGAGATGGATACTATTATAGACTTTATTAACACCCATGATGAACAAAGCAAAGCAAAGCAGATCATTATCTACAAAGCAGGATATGGACTTATTTTCATCAACTAAATGTCTATAACTCAGAAACATCTTGGATTTGTTCATAACTGCCCGATAATAATATAAGGCACTTGTGAACAAATCCATGATATCCCAAACGACATATAAATACAAATAATTTTCACATTTTAAAGTTACAATGATGCCTGATAGGTGCTTGTTGTCCTGTTTTAGCTAAGAAAATTTGAACTGCACTGCCCCCTAGTGGGAGGGTTATGCAAATGAACGTTGTTGAAATAATAATAATAATAATAATAATAATAATAATAATAATAATAATAATAATAATAATAATAATAATAATAATAATATGAGAATGCTACAGTTGATTGAAAAACAACTACTAAAATATGAAAAAGTACTTTAAAATGCAAATAAAACACACCAGTAAAAGTTTTGAGGCCATTAAATGCAAGAGAATTAAAAGCAAAACAAAGCATTTAAAGAAGGCCATTAAAACATTGGGTAAAAGGAAGGTTTTAAGCCCTACTAGTACTAGTAGTCGTACTACTAGTAGTAGCAACTTGTGTAAGAAAAAAAAAACACATTATAACTAAAAATACTTTAATAACAACAAAAAAATTAATTACCATAACGATAATACATTTACCATTGTGGGACAATATAGGTGTATTGGTTTTGTTATTATTATTATTATTATTATTATTATTGTTGTTGTTGTTTTGTTGTAGTAGTAGTAGTAGTAGTAGTAGTAGTAGTAGTAGTAGTAGTATTACCATTAATAACCACCATGATAAGTAGAAACATTACAATGACATTACAATAAAATACATACTTTGCCATAACAATAATGATAATAATAATAACTATTAGTACGAAATAGTTTTTTATGTTTTTATTGTTTGTTTACATGCATGACTCAAAAACATTAATATCGGCCACCTTTCATCTATTATCAATTTGTTGTTGTTTATTTTCCCCCCATCTGCCTTTTATACTCAGCTAATTTCACGATGATTCAAACACTAACCTTTCGACACCATGTTTAAAATGTTTAGTTCACGGGACACCTTCCTTGCAATCGATTCTAGTTTGTTGATCCTAAAAATAAAGCTCTGCTGCCCTCCACAGGCGACACCTAAAGTTGTTTTTCTACATAAATTACATCATGGTTTCAGATCATTTCCACTAACAGGAGAATATTCAGTCCATGTTGACTGGCACCAGTCAAAGAGTAAGAGAGTCCCTCTGTTGTTGTACTAAAACACAGAGAGGTGGCAACGAAACCATGCATGATTCATGAAGTCAGCTGTCTTTATGAGGGAGATGTAGGCTCACACACCATATGTGAAACATTTATTATTAGCCACTTTAGATGGATGAAGAGCCATGCGCGCACACACCCTGCAGCCAGCTGACAGAGCGTCTAATGCATATTAAATATTGCATTAGGCCCGCGGGTGACATTATTTCAAGTAAATAGGATTGCTAATGTTGACCTTGAATTACGTGGCAATACAACAAAAATATTACCACAGACTGTAGATGATGAATTACAATGTTTTTTTGCTTTAAGCTCAGCATGTTCAGTAAATTTTTTGGCGCATTTGGTATTCCCTACTTTTTTTTTTTTTTAATTAATACTATTTTTTTTTGGGAAAAGAAATGCACAGACAGGCTGCGAGTCAGATTGGTGGACTATTTAGCAGCAGCTCGATGCAAATATTAAACGGGTGCTGATATTATGAGGAATTTAAGCCCTGACCTTTTTTTTTTTTTTTTTTTTTTTTTTTTCGTCAGGGAACTGCGCGGTTACGTCGAAAGAGCAGCGAGAGCCGGGGAACACTGCAGCGACTTTATCAGCCAGAGCAACCCCCCCTTCCACTGTTTGTTACCCACTTCGAAATAGATAATAACACTGATAATATTAACGCGAGAGCTCGCGAGTTGCTTCAAGACTGTTGGCTGCAACTGTCAAAGGTGGAGTGGATCCGCGCATGACCCAACACACACTACTGTAATACTGTACACGGCCGCCGAGTTAAAATCCGTGTATATAAAAAAAAAAAAAAAAGAAAAAAAAAAAAACAAGCCGAAATAATCCCGAGGTAAGGAGCCGAGGACTGGACTTGACATCCGGCGTTTCTTCTTCTTTCGCTTCGCCTCGTTTTTCTTTTACTCTAGCCGACTGTCTCACGTACGGCCGTCGAAATTACTGCACTAAACATATTTTCGTGCCTCCCTTTAAGCTACAGCCAGCGCAGGGATTTTTTTTTTTTTTTTTTTTTTTTTACTCCTCCTTCGTAATAAAGTCGCCATTTTGCTTCACTGCCTATATAAACCATTCTGTATTCTAATATTTTTCCCCTCCAGGAGCCGAGGAGCTGGCCGCGTTCCCTGGCTGTTTTTGACTATTTCTGGAGGCTCCGAGGAGGAGACGGAGGTCGGAGAGAGGCGCCGCGTGGTGTACATGTTAATGCGGGCGGGGAAAGGAGGAGAATGCGTTTGGAGACTGGAAAGGAGCCGAAACCACGCCGGATTTCTTTTCGTGGACCGTCGGGATTGTGATTTGTCCTCTTTATCGTCGCGTTCGAGAGGAGACGAGGCTGGAGGCTGACCACCTCACTTCGTCCCCCCCCCTCCCCGTCCCCGTGTCTCCCCCCCACCACCCCCGGCCTCCTGTCTGAGCGGCCCTTGACGTACAAGCAGGTGTGATTGCCATGTAACATCGCGTTGGTGGAAAAAACGCCCACTTCGGTGCCTGTCTCTTGACCTCCTCCTCTCGTCACGTGGGTGACCCGGCGCCCCCCCCCCCCCTTTCATTGGGCTCGTGCTGCTGAGTGACTGGCCCACGGTTCAGGTAAGTGTGGTCGGACTAAAAGGGGGGCGAGAAATTGGACCACTTTTGGTTGTTTTTTTTTTTATTTACTCAGATGTTTGAAATCCAGCCTGGCTGTGGCTGACAAACAGAGAGCCACGTGCAGCGAGGACAAAAATACTTGTTTGCAGGTTGGCTTCAGGGTGTCACACTTTTTTTCCCACGTCACCCGTGGGTGCAGGGGCTACCCTAAAATTACATAATTCATATTTTATGGGGGTTTTCTTGTCATGTTCAGTATATAGCTTTCTCAAATTCCAAAATAGTATGTTTTTATTCTACCTGTAGACATGGGGCTGGTGTCAGAGCTTAACCAATAAGGGAAAGGGGGAAAAAAACACATGGTTGCACAAAACTACATATTTCCTTTTAAAAAAATATTCATATTGCTGTTAAAGTAATATATTGCAGCATTATCTGTTTTGTCCTTTTTGAAATGGAGCGATCGGCTATTTTCTGAACGTTTCAAGTTATTTCCTATGATTTGCTCATACTCCACTGAGGGGGGCATTTGGTTTTATGACTCCCAGTGAGTAATGTCTGCCATTCGGATGTCATTTGGAGTTATTTTGGTTTGATAATTTCTCATATTTTTATAGGAATCAACTGCTCCGAACTGGGATCGGAGCCAAAATAAACATAACCAGGGTTTAATGCAAAGTTTTCAGAAATTAATCTACCGTTAGAGTCAAGATTCGAGCAATGTCATCACCATTTTTTACAATTTATGATATTTTACTACAGGTAAAAATAAACTGATACGCACATGGGTACAAACTTGTAGGAAGGGGCAAACAATATATTGTTATATTTATTTTGTAACAACAAAACAAAAGTGTAGAGCAAGCACCACTAAATGTTCCTACGGTTACCCATATTTGCCATTCTGTTTTTTTTTTTTTTTTTTTTAACAATTGTACAAGTATATATTATTATTTTGGCTGTATGGTGATGAACTTTTAGCTGGGTAGCTAGCTGTAGTCGTCCCACCAACATTATCTGTCGCCTTTTTCCGGTTTGAAGAGTGGTACCCTGAACGATAAACAGAGCATTATGGATTATTAAAAAACTTCTAGATGCACAGATCAATTAAAAAAAATAAGGTGTATACGAAATAAATGCGTGATTTACATTTGTTTTATATAAGTTTGTGTTACCACTAGATAGAGATTAGTGATTTATGTAACAATAAATATTTTTTATTACTGAAATAAACGCACTTAAATTAAATTCCCAAAACTATTTGATGTGGCATCTTGCTACTGCAAGATATAAGTGTTCTAAAGGCCTTTTTAAACATTTTTACCAGGGGTCCTAGTAATTGTGGAGGGTGCTTTGCATTAGTTTGACAGCTTTATTATCCAGTTGTTGTTAAAATTTATACTTTTTATTAATATATTTAACTACAGGGAAAGCTACCCGACTGGTTACGGTGGTGCATAGAGGTGAAACTTGTCAGTTTAGTCAGAATATCCAGTTCACTTGTTTACCTGACACAAATACCAAGCATATTGAAAATCTGATGCAAACTTTAGCTCATATTTTTTTCCCCCTCGCTGTTATTCTGATTGTAAAGTCTCATAATTACTCTTTTTTTTTATTTTCCCCACCCACATCTGTCAGCTAGTTTTGGGTGAACTAACGCCCCACAGCCGTGCCACATTACTGTTCCAGCGTGCACTCTAGTTCCTGTTTACGCTCATGTGCGTTTCAACAGCTTGTGCTGTGCAGAGCTCTCGCTATGCGTGTCGGATTATCTTTAAATGAAGTGAAAGCAAATTGTTTCCTCGAATAGACCAATCAGTAAGGCACAATGTGCATGGCTTGAAAATGGAAACTGATTGGCTCCCACTGGGTGTCTCATCGTCTGGTGTGGTAATTTATAAAAGTGACATATTAGCATGTTTACTAGCTGCTGACCAGGTGACCTAAAACCCAGATCCTTTTTTTTTTTTTTTATAATCTAGTTGAGGCCTTTGCATCACCAGCCCTGGAGTGCTGCTGTCCTGCAATGTTTAGCTGCGTTCCTGCTCCGGCACAATGGCATCAAAAGGCTGAATTAGCTCCCTGGCATGTCAGCAAGTTCTACTGGGGCCTGGTCATTAACCGTTCATTTCATCCAGGTGTGCTGGAGCAGGGACCGCTTCTAAAAGTTGCAGGACATGCGGCACAGTAGGATTGGAGTTGCAGACGCCAGAGCTAGCCAGCAGGCAGAGGAGCAGTTCCCATCCCCGTCCTTTCTTTGACTCACCTTTTTGTCTAATGGGCAGAGCATGAAGTTGGTGTGCAAGTGAGGGTATCGATTTTGAAATGAAACATGGAAGGTCACGCCCTCATTACCACGGCAGATGATGTATGGTCCTCCACTCGAATAACCTTCAGTCCAACAACACCAATGACCAGCGTGAAGTCTCTGCATAATGGAACGAGGAGAGAGCATCTTCACCAGACTATCGATGTATCAGAGTGCTAATAATGTTCTTACAAACTCTGAGAGCAGATTAATAAGCAGCCGAGAAGCCTTCAGCTATTCTTGTCTCCCGTGTGTGATTGTACCCCATCTTCTACCACGGTAGGCATGGAGAGCTCCAGTGGCCTCAGACTTGGGAAGATGTCCTCACCAGGCCTGCCACGGGGCCAGACACCCAAGCACGGACATTCCCAGGAGTTTATCAGAGGCACGCCGGGCCCTGAAAACCACAACAAACACAGTGAGTGAGATCCCGACGTTCCTTTTAAATATTAGCGCGGATTAAGCTTTAGCTTGGATAAACTAGGCTGCCAGTGGCTCAATGCCCAGTTGAATTTATCTGGGGATGTGGAGTGGAGAGCCTGCTCTACTACTGACCTCCAAAATGACATACTAACACATATTTTAATAGTATTTGAATTGTCTTACATACATTATCATGCAAACGTATTCATACCTTTATGAGCATTTTTTTGTGGCATTACAGACTAAAATGTGTGTGTATTTGATTGGAGTTTATGTGATAGACCTAAATAAAGAAGAAACACTAAAGAAAGAAGAAAGGTTTTATGAGTATTCAAGGTTTTCAACAAGTAAAAACCTGAAAAGTGTGGCTTGTACCCCCTGACTCAGTTCTATTTGGCTGAACGTTTTTTTTTTTGGGATTGCCTCTTTCATCTTTGCACATACACAGATTGAAATTGTTTTCTCACTGTTCTTAGTAAAATAACTCAGGGCCAGTCAGAGTGGATAGAGAGAGCCTCTGTACTAACGTATTTTGGTCCTGACAGAGACTCTGAATTGGGTTTAGTTCTGGACTTTTACTAGACCATTCTAACATGAATATGCTTTGGTCTGTAGGTGTTGATGTGTGGTTTATAACCTGGCTTATAACCTAATGACAAAAAAAAGGAAATAAACATATTTCATCAGTTAACAACATATATCTAATTAATGTCACTTAAGATTAACCAAAACTAATAAACCAAATATAGTTATGGTTTGGGATCATCATTAAATCGGTGGTATGGGTCCCCCGGACTGATCAGACAATATTTTCATGGATCGACCTTTGAGGTGTGGCTGATAAATACAGCAAAACAAATTTATATGAACAGCATAAAATCTGTGGTATCTTTTAAGTTTAATATGGCAACAGTGTTTTAGGTGCTGTTGTGCCGATCTCAGGGTATTCTGCTGTGACCTTAATCCAGGACATTGGCGTAGTTGTTGTCTGGAAGAAGCCTTTGAGGCCGCCGTCATTTGTGATCTCCTGCACTCGATCTTCTTGTATAGAAATGCTAGATTCACCTGGTTAGTTAACAAATGTGTTGCGAATCCATCCCTTGGCAATTCCTGGGTCTTTTAGGGTTGGGCAGTAGCGCTTGAACTCTTTTAAAAGCAAAGATAGGTGATCATGCACCAGAATGAAGGCATTGGCTCAGTCTCAGTCCAAAATCCTCACTAATGTTAGAAAAACGGATTTGCCTTCTTCACAAATCCAGTTTGGCTTTAAATCCTATCACATAAAGCAGTACTGTTTATGTTTTTACCCAAGTATTACAGCTTAATTTGAAATATATGATTTTTCAGGTGAATATACAGCACTTGGTGCATAATGACGCTCCTTGCAGGTTGCTCTTCTCAAAAACTTGGATATGGAAGTTGAGAGGGTTGGATCTATTAATTTTATAATTTTTTTTTTTTTTTACGTTTTCAAGGCTTCCTTGCCTCATTAGAGATTCGGTTGGCCCAGAGCGGGCTTGGTGCTTGGGAATCACCTGTCGCTATAAATCCATATTTTAAAGGGGCCTAGTCACGTATTTTGAATAATGGCAACCGTTTGTCCTGATATCCTCATACTTAGTTAGCCCTGTTTGAGCCTGAAAAAACTTTGCACCAGGAGCAATCAGCAGGCATACATCACATACATATTGTTGTGCCATGTTCGGACAATAGAGCACAACTATCAGAAAGCAAGATGGCAACAATTGACACAACTACTGTAAAGGTGCGTTCACACACGACTGTGTCAGACCGAGCGACAGATCTACATGATATTCCTATGTACACCTGCAACACAGGAGCAATGCAACGCAACGCGCTGCTAAGCGAGGCAACAAGCGCGATTCGAGCAGCGCAAAATGTATGATTTTGGTGATTAATGCGAAGCCAGAGTGACATGACACCTGCAATGGATGCGAAGCAACAATTGCTGGAGTAGAATAATCTGAACTTTTGTGTCTTGTCACGTGGCGACAACCAATAAGGAACTGAGTGTGGCTGTGATGTGGGGGTGAAGGTCCGCGGCGAAGACGATGCACCTTTCATTCAACATGCAATGAAAACTGCTAAATGTGGTCTGCGATCGGTCAGAGTTGTATGACTCAACCAGTTATTTCTACCGAGACAAGTCCAGAAAGGACCAAGCCGGCAGAAGAGGGAGCGAGGAGGCTGGAGTGGCAGTTAAGTGAAAGCGTGTCTAGATAGCGCCATTGTTCTACTGTATTCCAGGCTTGTCGCCCACCGTGCAATTGCTGTTGCCTGCCATGCGAACTGCTGCAGATATGTCAGGCGAGCGACAGCACGCAAAAGTGGCGACACTGTGGCGCCATTCGTGTTCAGTGTGAATGCACCATAGGAGCCAGTAGACCGTCCTGCAATGCCTCGCAGTAAAGTGACAGCTCGGTGTGGTCGAAGACAAACCCGATCTACAGGGTTAGGGTTACCTTGCCTCTTGTTTTTTTCACACCTCATTCGGATGTTACTGACTCGCTTGGCTCCATTGCTTGTCCTTGTTTACTCATTGTGGGTATGCGCAATGTTGTTCTTCTGGTCACTGGGTTTTGTTATGGTAAATATACACAAAAGCGCTTTTTTTTTAACTAACAAAGAGAATAAAAACAAAGTGTAAAACACGGAAATAAAAATAAAATAAGCCAACATGGTGCGACAGTTTATTCAGAAAGCCTCTGCATGCAACCAGTGTGAGCTACTGGCTTAGAAATGTGTAAATTCATAGTATGTGACCAGGCCCCTTTTCTTGGAAGTTAAAAGCACTTCTGTCTCCTCACTGGGCCTTTTCCCCTTTGCAAAGAAACCTTCCAAAAAACATTTGTTTCTTGTTCATTTTGCTAGGTTGTGGGTTTAGTTTTAGAGGTATTATATCACGTGATCAAGATATACGTCTTGACATGCGTCAAGAGGGTCTCATAATTGGGTGTAATGGAGATAATCGTTTTCCCAAATGAACGTTTTCCCAAATGAAACATTGTTCAGACCCAGATCACCAATAAAACAGAAATAATGTAAGTTATTCTCTCTGTGCAGCTAGGTACCAAAGGCTGGGAACATTGAACCCAGGTGTTCCCAGCCAGCACCTGAAGTCTCCCTCCTCCCCTGAAGGGCATGATGTAGAGGAACAGACAGGCAAAGGTCGTCAGAGTCTGCTGCCCCAGTCCTAAAGTCAGATCTTCTTCCAGAATTGCCCTGTAACTCTTGCTGGTCATCACCGTTGTTGGTATAATGCGTCCCTCTACATTTGCCACTGTGGAGATGGTTTTGTTGATGGTGCAGTGTTAGTTTTCTTTCAAACAACATTTTGCATGTTTGGCCACAACGTTTAGTTTTGGCCTCATCTGACCGGGGTACCGTTTTCCACATGTTTGCTGTGTTTCTTTGGCTTGTGGAAAACTTCAAACGGGACTTCTTGTTGCTTCTTTTCAAACAACGACTTTCTTCTCCTAACTCCCCCTCGGTTTATCTATCAGATAAAACCGCAAAGAAACGTGTTGGATTTTGTGGTTTTAATGTGACAAAATGTGAAAATGTTAATAGAGGTATCATTTAGTTTGTAATGCCCTTTCTTGGTTTCTGCCATTATCTGCGGAAGATTTATCATCCTAGGGTAGCCGTTCAGAATTTCTGCGTTTGTTTCCAAAAGATTTGATTACCATGCTATGCTTCTAATAGGTCCCTGCAGCTTTTTTCTTGAATGACTTATATTTTATTAAGAATCATTGGTTCCAGCCTCTATGTAACTCTAGCCCTTTCACCAGAGATGGGGCCTGGAAAGTAAAACACTTTTTTCCTGGGACTGCCTAACGGGGAGAGAGCCAAACAAACAAGTATTGCCAAGTACTGACATGATTGAAACCCCGAGCCATCTGGATGCAGATGGGATATTTTGGAAGGAAAAAGTGAGGCTAAAGAATGGTTTTTCAATTCAATAACCAGCAGATCCTCATGACTTTGGTAAAAGCATCAGGCAGGCTTGGAAAGCTGTGCCTGTGCTAATATGACCCAGTTGTTTTGGTTGCTGCAAAATAGCCTCCTTTTTCTTTCCTGACATAGAGGTGGTTCTTTGTGTGTGTGTGTTTTTTTTTTTTTCTCTCCTTGTGTTATTCGTAGAATCCCCAGGCTGTATTTTCATATCCATGCGGGGGCCTCTATGTGTACAGTTGTGCTCGCTTTTTTATGGCCGTCAATACAAACCTGCTTCACCGAGCTAAAACGGAAAGTGCAGAAAACGTAAGAAACGCACATCACATTTTAAGCCTTTCTAGAAATCCCTGCTTTATCGCTTTCCAGTTATCTGCCTCGTCTGATCGCTGGCAACGGCTCAGAACATGCTCTCTAGTCTCGTATCGCTTCCTGCTAATGTGCTGGTCTTGTGGTTTAATGTTGTGTTTATTTTGGTGGAAGACAGTGAGTCAGTTTCAACGGCAGCTTCTTACATGCAAGCTCTTAAAGTGTCATGTTTTATAGATTTCCTCTTTCCTTTATTACTCCATAAAGATACGTACGTTTATAGATTCACCGGTGGAAAGTTGGTGGCAGTCTCCTCGTTTTCTCTCTGCCGTAAGCCTAGAAGTTAGATAAACCTACTCCGTTAATTTAACCCGAATTGCCCCATTGTGGGACAATAAAGGTTTTTCTAGCGCTGCAGATCGTGAGCAGAATTGCCTGCGTGTCTCTGTTTTAGTAATGTTTTCACAGGTGATGAATTGGTCCAGGTTTTTATGGGACTTTTTCAGGTAACTTCATACTCTACAGTTTGTGCTTATGTTCCACTTTCTTTTCCTATGGTTGATTTGCTCTGACTCGCATGCAAAGCTTCCCAGGGATACTACTGCAATTAAATCATTGCATTTAGCAGCGCGTGTCCGTATCTGCAAGATTGTTTTCTTTCTTTTTAGAGCAATTTAAGCACAGATCCAAGACCTGTCTTGGATGTTTTGAAATATTCACCTTTGCCAATTTAACTGTGCTTTCACACGTTATATAGAGTGTTTAGCTGTTAAAGTTGACTCTGGAGGGATTTTATTAGGAAAAAAATCAGTTGAAGCTATTGAGCAAGACAATCTTGATATCTTTAGAAATCTAAAGTGCTGTTTGCTGCTTAGTGATAAAATTGCACAATTCAATACATCAGTATTCCAGAAAATAATAGTAACTAAACATAGGATTTCTTGATAAAACAATGAATCACATTAAAATAAAGAGCAGTGACCCAGAAAAAAATAATGTTGAGTTCTGAAAAGGAAAGGTTATAGGGTTTCAGGAATTGATCAAATCTACTTTTCATCTGTTTTTCTCCAGCTATGAACAGGACATACTATCTGTAGTCCAGTGGGAGTGAAATGGAGGAGATTTGGCTCTAGATTTTGTCATTTCTTAAACGCATATTTCAAACCTTAGGGCAAATCCAGCGTGACTGATGCACCTGCAGAACGTCGTGCAGTAATAGTGCGGACGCTTGTGCCGTTGAGGCAAGAGTGGTCATCTTGTAGTTTATGGGATGTCAGCTTGATTCCAGTTTTTTCCCACCATATGTTGAAGTGTCTGCTGAGCTGTGTATTGGTGTGTGAATGCTTGGCAGTTCTTGGGTCTTTAAGGGTTGGGAAAAGCAATTTGAATGGTCTTAATGACAAGAAAAATATTACATAGCTTCAGTCTATTAACTGTTGTCACGTAAGAAATGTCTGTCTACGTGCATGTATCTGTGAAGTAGAAAGTATCATGTGTAGCACACTGTTCTTAACAAAGACACTGTTTCAGCTTAAAACAAGGCAATGACATATACAAAAAGGGCTAATATCTAAAAATTATTATGTTTTCATTCCCTGTCGAACAGCAGTTTAAAGTTTTTCCTTCCTCTATCAGTTCTTTTTGTTCGTTGATACATTTCCCTGAATAAAAACGTTATAATTCAAGACAAATTCAGTGGAAAAAACTTAACGTTGAACTCGTCACTTCCTGAAACTCCTCATGCATGAAGACTCTTATTGCATATTGCCTTACATGGGTTCCTAGAGTGTTGTGATTAGGCTTTAATCTCGCCACACCAGACAGATCACATGGGAGGATGTGGTCCTTGAGGTTGACTTTGAGAATTTTTTCTTTGTCGTTTTATGTTTTCCTCCCTTTGATATTGTGATAAAACCTGGTTTGCACCTGCCGGGGCCTGCATGGCTCTTGCTGGCGGTGGGCTTGCTTCGCTTGGCTGACCTGGGTTCTCCCCCACTGCTCCCAACCTGGAGGTGCAGCTGCTCTGTGGGGGCTTCCTCCTGGTGTCTTTGGGGATCTCTAGGTTGTCAGTGTCTCTGGGTAGGGCTGTTGTATGGTGTCAGAACTTCGGGAGACAAGAAGGGGCCAGTTGGGGAGCTGTATAGCGTGGTCCTCTTGCTCCTGTCTGGTGGCCTATGGCTCCCGGGAGCTATGCAGGCCTCAGGTGAGTGTCCCTCCTCCTGTGGTTCATGGGCTTGGTTTGCGTGGTCTGGGTTGGGTGTGTGGCTGGGTCTGGAGGCTTTGGACCCTACATCTCACTCTGTGGCTCTTTGGCCTTGGGGCTGGTGCCCCTGTGCCTCGCTCAAAGACATATCTTAGTACGGGGCTCATGGCAGCCCTGGGGTAATGCAGCCTCTCTCAACTAGGTCTACCTTTCCTTTGCTGCTCTTGGGTGCTGTGGGTTGTGGGCTTTCTACTGTTCCTTACAACTGTGCACCTCAAAGTGATGATAAACTCAACACAAAGATACTTATTTCTACACACACATACGCACCGACACACAATTTGAATGGTTGTAGGTCATACGAACACGTTACCTTTAAATCAATCTGGCCAGCCCACTTTGATGCCGGATCGAAACTGGATTTAATAAACTCACTTATACAATTAGATAGAGTCTTGAGATTCACATTCTGTAGGGTAAAACTGCCCTGCCACATGTAGGCATCCAGCTTCTCTATATGGTATACCTGAAAAAACTGCAACTGGACAGATGAAGAAAAAAAATTAAACCTGCTTCTTTTGATTAGATTGAAGCAAATCTGTTCTTTAAAAATGCTTTAGAATACAACTTTAGGCACTGAGTCAGTTTCTGCAGACATTAATGTCCATTTCAATTAGAGAACACTTGAGCATTTAAAAAGAGGGCAAAAATGTCTTCATGTGTGCTGTACAACTAAAAAAGAGAGCTCTGGGACCTTTCTTTCAAATAATTCAACTATTTATTTTTTAACTTGAGCTTTGTTAAATTTTTAATACCCTTTATTTTAACCAAGTGAGTCTAAAATGATCTCACAAGCTGTTCTAACTGCATGAAGCATGCTGCTGGATTACCATTGTTCTTTGATGTTGGATTTTCAGAGTTCCTGGTCAGAGAAACACCAAGAACGTTCCCCAAAGTCTGTATTCCAATAAGCGAAATTGCGCATTGCATTTTTCGTATGCGTGCGTCACACGAGTTTGAAAATTTTGGCTACCAAACAAACCCCGATGTCACTGTAAGTTGTGTGGAGTACAGGTATCAGACGTGATCATGAGGCTCACAGTTTGGTTTTAATGCTTTAAGCCTTGATATATGTGCTGGACAATGCACTTTGCGGCATGTTGAATTGCTCTAATATGGATTTTATAGGCTTGAATGGTAAAAGGAAACAACACAATTGCAAGGCCACCAAGTTCACCCAGAGACGGAAAGAATAAATGCGGTTGTAAACCTCCTTTCACTCTTCATGTGAAATAATGATCCAGACGGACGTCAAAGATAGACTAAAATTGCATGGTTTTTTTTGCACACATTTGTGTCTAATCTTCATCATTATGTTGGCTATGATCTAATCTTGAAACCGAAGAAGCTGTCAGGCTCACGGCGACTGCCATGTAGGCAAAAGCAATCAGAGAAGGAGAACAGAGACAGAACATGGAATCAGCCCGACAGAAATTTTATTTTGCCCACTGTCACTTTTTAAATAATTCAAATGTGTCCAGAAATAACAGAGAAAAATTGATGAATATAGTAGATAAACGCTCCGTGTCTAAATTGGCGGCACCGTACGCCGCCGTATCACTTCACTCACAGTAATGGGGCCAAAACGACACTTTATTCAGGGTAATTGGTTTTAGTGGATTACAGAAATATAATAAGGTTTACAGTAATACATCATACTCCTCTTTATCATCGCAGTAAGGTGCACTGTGCAAAGGCGTTTAATCATGGCCTGATGGTACGTGCTGTCAGCACATATCCCCGTGTCCTGGGGACTCTCCAGGCCGTCAACCCGTACGGCGCTTCAGAGGTGCTTTGAGTCATGAGACGGCCCCGGTGAACCTAGAACCAGCTTCACTCCCCTCTGAAGAAAACATGTCCCCAACCCCCACATCTTTTAACTCTCTCTTCCTCAGTACTAGTGCGGCTCGCACCTTCAGCCAAATCGGTGCTTTACGCACATAACTAAGCTTAACTTTAGTGTCCCAGTTTAAGACACACAGTGTCCTTGCAGAGGACAAACGGTGTCATTTCACAGTGTCTCCAAGACAATCATATTTCTCGTTGTTGCTTTACACAATCATTGAATGTTATTTGGTAGCCAGAAAAAAGGAACTTACCCAAAATGCACTGCACAACCCGAAATCTGCAACTTACTTATTCGGAAAGTCAGAGGGTGTGTCCCAATTCATGGGCTGCATCCTTCGAAAGACGTTTTTGTAGGCTGATTACGTCCCAGCGCAGCCCATTCACAAATCCTTCAAAGACTTCCTCAAATGCGGCCGACAAATGCGTTTGCCAGGAAACCCCAAGTTTAGTATCCAATATGGCTTTTCACACACAGAATGTAGTAAGAAGTAAAATTCCATTGTAAACTAATTGATTTAGCACCTCTCAGTGTTTGCATGTATAAGTCTGCGGCATAAACGGTTCTGTACAATTATTTTGCCATCATATTGCTTCAGACTTTCAACATATGAAACGTTGACAAAAATTTTTATCAATTTTTACTGCCAATGGTTTGCAAAAACAACAAACCGCTAGTCTCCCTGTTTTCCTTCCTGCAATTAACACACTCCCCAACTCAGATGAGATGTTGTTTTCAGCTCAGTGCTCTGACTTCTGAGATAAAAGAAACACTGCATGTGAGATGTTAAATTAAAAAAAAAAAAAAATATATATATATATATATATATATATATATACAAGTTTAAATGAAAATTGAAAAACCTTGAGTGGGCCTTAATGGGATTTGTTGCAAAAAACACAATGTCAGGAATATCAAATTCCGCTGTTGTAGGCTAATCAGCACAGGCTTTGTTGCAAAAGTACTGTGACTGAGTAATTCATATTGATTTGCCCACTTACCTGCTGCAGAATGAAACCAAATCACTGGTTTGATATCCCGTTAAATAATGAGATTTTTTCATGTTTGAATTTTAACAAACTCCATAAGAGCAGTTAAAATGAAAAGAAAATTAAAACGAAAACATTAGAGTTAAGTATATATCTGACGAAATCTTTTGAGCAATATTTCTTTGGTGCCTTCTCTCTTCGGTCCTTTCCACCCCTTCTTTATTTATATAATTTTTATTTACTGATATTTTTATTTTATTTTACTCTTTCTCCTTAACTGCAATGCAAATGTGTCATCAAAAGCTAAGGTTCAGTCTGTGCCTAAAGCCTCTTGATGCCTTTAAGCTTGCAGATTTATTTATTTTTATTCCTTTTGGTGCTCAATACTTTAAATTTTCTTTTTTATTTGCCGTGTTTACCATCAGTCATTTTTGGAGTGATTATTTATGCAGCTACCTGTGATTGCAGCTAAATGCAGGTATTTTGACAGTTGGGGCTTCCCACTCAGGATTAGCTACCACTAGCTTATCCTGTCAGACTAGCCTTATTAACTAAGCCTCTTCCTCATAATGAGCCACCTGAGCCACTCAGATAAGATACAGTTGAGAAGTTCCCATTCTAGCGTTGTACTTGCATCAACAAGCAAAATGGGTGGGGTTTTTTTTGCTTGTTTTTTTTTTTTTTTTTTTTTAGGAAAAAACAAGCCGCTGCCACTGTAACCATTCATTATTTCTATTCCTATTTTAGATAAATATTTTTTTTCCATGGATAGCCCACTGTCTGTCCCTTTTTTTTTTTTATGGTATAGTTTTTTATTTCTGTTGTTATTTTAATCTGTATGTTTTAATGTTCCTTTAATTAAAAGCACTGCACAGGCACACATTGTCTTTGTTATTTTACCTAGTTAGTAGTAAATAAGACACCTGCAAATGTTGTCTTGTAAGTCCTGAAGTCAAGACTTGAACTCTCAACTAGGGCAGACATTGTATTTTCTCATTTCTGCAAACTCAGCACAGCTATCCTCTCAGCTACCCTCTATCTGCATAGGCTTACACACACCACAATAATGTAAATAAGCCCTCTTCGTGCTGCACTACGCAATGCTCCGCTACGAGAATAAACCTAGAGAAGCAGCGAAATGCCGCCAGCCGTACAAAAAATCCTGATAAGGACCCTGATTTAAGTAGAAAAGGTGTAAAATAGAAACTAAATGCAAAACAACCAATCACACACTTCCACATTGACAGTCTGACCAATGAGCACTTAAAGGGGTGGGGTTTGTTACAAGGTTGAAAGCCTAAACAGATTTCTTCTTGGACAAACTTCAGCATATATTCATTTTAAGAGTGAATTATACACACATCAGCAGTGGTTGGTTTCCAAAAGTCCTTTAAAAAAATCAAAATGCAAGGAATGTGTACAATACAATAGAAATTACATAAAGTATATGATTAACAACATTACCTAAATGCCAGTGACCAAAATTATTGGTCAACATTTCTAAAAGAAGGAATTGCATAATATTAATAAATAAAATAAAATTATAGAAAGATAAAAATTAAAACATCACAACAACAAAAAAACACAGGTTCTATCTATTATTTTTAAGCCAGCATTTAAAATACTATTTTTTTTTTTAACTCAAAGCGATACAGGTGGAGCAAAAAATGTAAGCTATTTTACAAATTTGAAGCATCCCTTGTCAATATGTTACAATGCCTACTGTGTCCTGAAGATAAGACATAAATATAGTTTATCATCTAATAAATAGTATGTAAATAATATAAATCATGTAAAGCCAGTGGTTCAGCCCTCAGCAAACATTCACAATGTGAATGTTTGTTGAGGGCTAATTCAAATTTCACAGTTACTGTTTGTGAAAAACAATTACCCAAGTCTGGTTTAGAGACGTACAAAGATCTGGAATAACATTATGACTATTGACAGAGTGAGTTCATAATACTTTAAACTGCATAATTTCGATATCTTGACTTTTGATGTGTCCGGTCAAGCGCATGTGTTGTACTGGACAGAAAAATCCAGCTTGATGCCAGATAACTGAGCACACCTTCAGGAGATTAGTGAAAAAAGGGAAAATCACCTCATCTATTGGTTTTCCCACATGCCAATCCTTCTGACGCACTCATGTAACGCCAGTGTGCGTGCTCGTTCCTTAGTTTCCGCTTGCAGGCTGTGCATATGCAATTCTAGTGTTTATGTATCCGATTAGCTTAGCAGTTAGCTTCGGTGTTAGCCGTTCATTGTAGCTCCACTGCTCTCACCGTATTCTTTGAACATGGCTGAGAGTCCCAAGAAGCAAACCTGTGTAGAACAAGAGGAAAGCCTCAGTGGAAAGAAATAAGACCAGAGTGGATTAGTTATCCCATATATTATTTGTGGAGTTTTAGGGTAGGTGGTGAAAAGGAGTATAGACCGATTGTTAAGAAGAAAGAATCTAAGTTGCTGAGTCATTTTCCATAAGGAGGGCACAACAAACAACCTAGAGCAGGTGAAGTCTGCTTGGTTAATGTGATGAATGTATATGTGATTTAACAGTTAAATCCCCACCATAAACTGTTGGCCCACTGTACATATTTAGCTTGTTCTGCTGTTAAGTCATTACTTCCTTCATCATCTTTCCCTTGAAGTGACACACATGTGACCATCCAGCTGGAGCCGTTGTGATTGGAAGTCGTTAAACCCATTAGTCCACATTAGTTCTGCATAACCATAAAGAAAACAGTTGTAACATGTTGCATTTCAGAAGTCCTGACCCAGTCCCCTTTACTTTGAACTGGCTGTGTAATGTGTGGCTTAGTGGTGCTATTAAACTGGTAGTTTTGGCCTCTTGTAAGGAGCGAGTCGTTCTACAGCGGTCTCAGGCGCTGAGCGTCCCTGAAAGTAGTTTTTCATTTGGACACTTGCTTTCTCACGCTAGCGACTCATTTTAAAGGCATGTGGTCGGAGGGTCTTCCACTCTTAGTCAGTTTCATACTATGAAACATGAGAGTGCAAGCCAACGGATTAACTGAAAGATGTACACCCTGAGCAGACAGATCTAGTAAAGACGAGAATGTTTTTGACATGCAGAATGCATGTAAAAATGTGCTTTTATTCAGGATTATTTCAACAGAAGGTTGTGTTTTTCTGGAAATAGTAATTGCTTACTTTGTTGAATAAACTCTCACAAGCAAACGCTTAATATGCAGAAAGCTTTAACAGGTAAGGAAATGTTCAGCTGCTTCAGTCTCGTATGAGTTACACCCCCTACTGTTCTCTTGGCTTTCTAATCGTTATGTGATTCAACATGTTGGTGTGGGAAAACAGCTTTTGTTTCTTATTTACCTCAGTGAAGATGGACTGTGCAGTCTAATGCAAATGCCAAATATAGCATATGCACCGTGGGTCTGTTGTTGGGATGTTTGACTGGAGTGTGAGGAACTGAACCATCCATTTCAGTTTCCACATATTAAGCCGTCTACTAGGGCTGGGCAACATATCGAGATTTTTAAAATATCGAGGTTTTTATGAAAAGAGATATAAGATCAGACAATATCTTCTACTGTATATCAAGATGTAACTGTGTCACGTTAGAGTTCAAGCTTTATGTATTACAGTACATTATTTTTCAGCTGTTTCTCATTTATTTACAGCTGTTTGTTAAAAATGTGCCTGTTAGACATTTGGGTTAAAGCTTTGATTCAAAGATACCGTTTTATAATTACTTCATGCAAATAAAAGCATATCAAGATAAATATCCTATATCGGCATCCAGCCTAAAAATATCGAGATATTATTTTTGGTCCATATCGCCCAGCCCTAATTTGCAGAGAGACCTTGTATAGAGCATACACTTGTCACTGAACAAGCACACAGTTTGTTAGGTTAAGAAGCAAGAGTTTATGGTGTTTTTTTGTAATTATCAGTAGTTAACATGACTGTATATTGTGTCAGATGGTTGCTAAGGTTTGAGCTGGATTAAGGAATAATTTCTATAGCATTGAGAGAGAACAGAACCGGAGCAGATCAGTGGAGAGCAGAGAGATGACAGAAGGTCTAGAATAATTCAAGCATCTTCTTCTGTATTATATTATATGGTTAAGAAAAGATGGAAGGAAAAAAAAAAGCTTATGTTTTATTTTTAACTGGTTATTAAAAATAAGGAAGTGGTAGCCTCATGGTTAGAGAGCGGGGTCCTTGCGTCCTGGAGAGGCTCCAAAGGCCTGGGTTCGACTCCCACAGACTGGATGTCTGAGTCACTGAGCAAGACTCTTAGCCCCAGAATGCTCCCTGAGCGATACACAGTGGCAGCCCACTGCTCCCTAAGGGATGGGTTAAATATAGAGGACAGATTTCAGTGGGATGTATCCTTCAATGATAATAAAGATGAGTATAATAATTATTATCACACATGTTTTGTTAATACCGTTCTTCTGCTGAGCTTTTTCTGTAGGTTTCTGTTGTCTCCTCTATACAAAGATCAGCACACCATCAATATCAGAGAATAAGGCTTAAAATTAAATGTTGGATTTATTTATTTATTGAAAAACACCGATTATTTAATTTAAAGTAATTAGCGTTACCTTTTTAATAAATCAATTTGAAAGGCTCTGTATTGTATGTGTTTAGTACTGCTTTTAGTATTACTAAAAAAACATTTGCATGGTGTCAATTCCACCACAGAGAAGATTTGATGGTACCTGCAGGGTAGACAGGGTCAGGGTTACATCATGCATTCATAAAATAAAACGATTAAGTTAAAACCTGTCCATGTGTGTATGTGAACAAAGTGCTTAGCTTAGGCACAGTTACAGAGGGGCAGAAAGAACGAGAGAGGGAGGGCAGTAAGACAAAGACGGCATGAGTCTGAGAGCCAGACTCTCTAACAGAGTCTGGTTTTCTTTCAGTAAGTCAGTGTCTTCTGGTGCCGCTCCACCCCACTTCTCTGTGTTGCTCACTCTCTGGAAGCAGGTCTGACTGGGAGGGAATATGGGGACGTCTTCCAAAGGAGGTGCGTATGCGGAGAAGGGGAAGAAATGTACTGAGTGCGTCTGATAGAAAGGGAGAATACTTGCAGGAAAAAAAAAACGCGGACATAGGAAGTGCTAAAAAATGAATGCATATGAAACAGAAGACAAGAGATTTTTTTTTTTTTAACAAAACCACAATGCCTGCAGCAGACCATTGCTGTGACCATCGTGCTCCGAGCCCAGGTGTCTTGGTTTTCTTCACCTTTTGTCCGTTCGGATTGAGGAAGTAGTGACTCCATGCCCTCGTTCCACAGAGCATGTGTTAGTGGTGAATGTTGTTTGTTTATAACTACAGTAGGTCAAAAGCCCAGTGTGCAGAGGCAGACAAAGGCTTCTGTGTAAGTGTTTGTCAAGGAAAACAAACGCCTGTTCTGTGGGTGCATGCTGCTGTGCGTATGCATGTGCGCTTGTGGGTAATGTGCGAACGCTCGCACCGAGGGAGAGCAGTTGCAGGCGTAGCTAGGAGAACGCAGAGGTTATTTGAGATCATTAGACAGCTGCCAGGGCTCCTGGGTCCTGACTCGTCTCCCCTCTACTTTTCCTTTTCTCCTCTCGCACGCCTTTAAGTGTTAAACAGTGTGGAGCAACAGTTGCGGGCAGCTGGGAGCAAGTCACACTCTGACATTAGCAGAGCAGCTGTTTTATCTGCGCATGAGAACCGGGCTTTGGATCCGAACACAATGGGCCTGCTTTGTTTCAGACCAAGACAATGCACGTGATTGCTGGAACATTGGAGCGCCAGTGGGCTCCAGACTCTCTACTTGTGCTTAAAGGGTATGATGTATTGACAAAGATAAACCCAAAAGAGAAGAATTTGCCTTTTCTTTTAAAAATATTTTATTTATAGCCGTAACTCTCGTGAGGACACGTGCGGAAGAGGATTGGATTGTTTTTGCGCGCTGCACTAAACTTGAGTCAGATTTGTTTTGTTTTCACTAAAGAGGCCTGTAATTGTGGCACGTAAGACAAGTGGATGTTATTCCCATAGCAACAAGATCATATCTTTCCCAAGAGCAAGATTCATTAATTATGCTGTTTTTTTTTTGTGTGTTTTTTTTTTTTAGTTTTTTTAACAAGGCCTTTATTTTCTAGGACAAGAATTAGGATGCATGCTCAATTTCATTCCCCGCAAAAGAGCAGCTTTGCCGAGTGCATCACCTCTCCAGCTGCTACCCAGCTAATAGAGAAATTCTCTGTTGCCTGGAGAATATTAATACACTCATATCAATGCACAGACATGACACACACACACACACACAGACACTGGTAATGGGTTTGTGTACTTGTTTGTGCCGCGCTGTGTGCTTTCTGTGTCGGTGTTTACACGTTTTGTCATGAAGTGTGTGGAGTTTCAAGCCAGCAATGTTGTGGCACTTCTCATTCCATTTCACTCTATCTGAAATTATTTTCCGACGAGCCTAATGTTGTGGGTCGGCAGAAAGAGATTAAACATGAACTATTAGACTGTGTTTTTGTCTGCGGGTCCGAGTGAGAAAAAACAGAGATGAGGAAGGACCATAGAGGTGTTGAAAGTTTACTGTGAGATGCTGACACGCACTTTGACTTACAAAGTAGTCAGACCCCTGAAACTTTTTTCCCATTTTGTCACATTACATTTTGATTGATCAGCAAAAAACAATGCCTAACTATAATGTGAAAGGAAAAGGATACATGGCAACACCCCCCACCGAATCGATACTGTGCAGAATACCTTTCACTTCCATTAAGGCTGCAAACGTCTCTGCCAGTTTCACACTTCTAGTCTGACAATGTTGCCAATTCTTCTTTCTTCTTATCAACCGCCTTTACTCCTGACCTGCTTTCTTATCCATGCTGAAGAAACAAAATCTCCACAGCATGACGCCACCATCATTGTTTTTCAATGTGGAGATTGTGTTTTCAGCGTGATGATTTTGTCAATGAGTTTGCAAGAAGCAAGATCCCAGAACACGGGGAGTGAAACCAATTTCAGAAAAAAACAAACAAAGCGTTCCACCTTAGAGAACTATATCAGTTTTTGTTTGTGTGACTTGTAATAATCCAAACTCTTTCACATCTCTTTAGTATTATCTCTGTGTCCTGGTTGTCATTTTTGTGGCCTTTTTTTTGCTCTTGCCACGTCAATGCAGTTCAGAGCATATGTAAAGACACGTTCTGCAGAGCCGGCTTACCTGCGGCTCTGTCATTCAGTGTTATGCTCAGCCAGAATCATCCGTCTGTGAGATTCTCTTCTCGCTCCTTTTTTATTCTCCTCTCCCTCTTTTCTCACCTTTTTCACTCATACATATCCCGATACAGAGCACACTCTTCATCTTTCTTGGCTGAATCGCTCAGGTAGCAGCGTGCTGGGGAAAGGGAGTGTGGGGGTTTAATTGTGGGTGAGAAGAGAGCAGTAATGAGACGGTGGAACCGTCGAGAAGATTAGCAGAGAGAGAAAGGAGAGAGACTTGGGCTTGTGGTGAGAAAAGCGGAAAGCGGCAATATGAGAGATGAAAGAGGTGAGCAAGAGAGAGAGAGAACAGAGCGAGCCGAGGCAGTCGGTCTGCTGTGTCAGAGGTTCACTCAACCTCCTGCAATTCAAACCGTTTGCTCACACAGCTTTCACTTTCCCTCACTCATGCAAAAAACACACATAGCAACACATGGACACGCTCACGGGAGACTGACATCTGACTCCACGCGTTTCCTTTGAGCCCTGTGTACACACGTACTTCATGTGAGTCAGTCCATTTGTTCACACGAGACTCTCCATGATATCATTCATTCATTCATTCATTCATTCATCAGATTCTGTATGTGCGGAGAAACAACCTCCTTCTGTGGGTTTCTGTCCAAATCCTGCTTTGTGTTCGCAGGAGGAAAATAATGATCTGAAATTAACTTTAGACAGTTTAGTCATATTGAATGAATTGGAATAGTATTGAAATGTTCATTTATTTCAGTAATTAATTTCACTGGATAAAACACATGATATAGTTTAATTACACACAAACTGATGTTTTCCAGTGTTATTTTTGTTAATTATGATGATCTTCTGCTTACAGCTGGTGGACATTAACATTTAAGATTACATTTTATATCAGACCAATAAAAACAATTTTTAACATTGAAATGTAGGCTTATTGAAAAGTATGTTTAATACCTACCTAACACTTATTTTCAAAAGGCTCTTTTACTCTGAAAAAGGAGCCGCATCAGAATACATATTCTAAGTTGTTAAATATGACTGTAGACCCTTTGCTAACACTTCTAAGACCTGAGTTTGCTAAGACTAGGGCTGCAACTACCGATTATTTTAATAATCGATTAATCGTGTCAGTTATTTTTACAATTAATCGATAACTAGGAAGACAAAAAAAAAGTTCTCACACAAAAAAAACCAAGTTGCTACTTAGGTGTTCTGTTATAGTAATAATAAATAATATGTAAAAGATAATTTTGCTTCAAATAAAGAAGTTTATGTTGATTGTACATCAGTCAATCAATAGTCAATGTCTATATGAAAACCGATTTAACAAGAGAAGCTGTAAAACTTGTGTCAAAAACGGTTTGGTTGAACCTCACCCTTGTTCTGGTGCATCTAGGGGAAATAATTGGGCATAACTATGCAACCTGTGCAAAAACACCACTTCTGACAATCAAAGAAATCACCAGGTCATTTCAGACTGTTTCAGCACAAGCTCCATTTAATGTAAATACTACATGCTACAATTGTCCTATATTTCACTTCCAAGGATGTTTATTCTGTATGTTTTTTTTTTCCTGATTTTTCTTTGAAGAGTCAAAAAGGCTGTTCGATATTTAATACTTTGTATTTCTTCTGAAGGCACAGAACATTTTGGGATGATCATAACTTCCTCACGCTCTCTCAACAGCAACATCTTGAGTTGCTGAGCCTGTAGTGTAATTTTAGAAAGCAAAGTCTCAACCAGTCTCAGAACCTGGTGCGGGTCCATTTTGTGCACTCAGAACAGTCAGAACCAACACACCTCTGTGCTTGTTGTTTCTTTTCTGCATGAAGAAGTCCAAAACTTCTCCAGTTGTTTTGTGGAAATTCAACAACTCTGCTAAAGTCAGAGAGTTTCTACACTGAATAAAGCTTCTACTCAAGTAAATGCACGTCATGATCGGATTATTTGATTTTTTTGAGCCCATATAAACGCTGCATTCAGAATACTTTCTTTTAATCCTAATACATCTTAATCACATCGTGGTACGTTGCATGTAAACAAGCTCCTGTCACTAGCTAACCAGCTAACAGCTGCATTAGACGAGCTATCGGGCGGATTGAAGGCAAGGCGGCACCCTAAAGCACGACTTCATCAGCGCAGGACTCCGCTCACAGCCCATGAGTCAAGCCCTGTCGCCGTTTCACTCACTTTGACATGAAACAAACGTCAGATACTGTAACGACTTACCCTGCTGTTGAGCTCTCTTCACCATCATCAGTGACTCCATGTTATTTCAAGTCTCGTGTCACTGTGGCGCTCTCGTACCGTGTCAAATCTCTCACGTTACTTATTTTTGATTGTGTGAAGCGCAATGAGCTCCTCATCTTTTGAGGACTTGGTCCGAGCCGTGTCCTCTTGTGTCGTCATTTGTAGAATTTACTACAAAAAAGCAGCATTTGAAAATGCCGCCTCCGCTTTGTTTACACCGCTCTGCAGCCAGTCAGCCAGCATTGACGACAGCCTGCAGGTGAGGTAAGCGGCTCCGCAACGTGGCGAGTGACGCATTAATCACGCGACACAATAAATCGATGATGAAATACGTAGCCAACGCCTTTAATTGTCGATTCATATTGATTTTATTGATTTGTTGTTGCAGCCCTAGCTGGGACGTTGCAAACTTAGCTCCTAGAAAGCTCTTACTGTCATTATAAAAAATACTGCTCTTATTTTCAATAATGAAATCATAAATATTTAACACGATTATTTATTTACAATACATGCATTTATAGACACATGTATTGCATTTGGAGGACAGTGAGTTGCCCTGAAAAAATTTATTTTCCCATATTTTCTTGTTAAATCTGTATTTATCTAAATACAGAGTTGTAGGCTATTACTTTAAGATAAACACAAAAAAGCAATTTAGCATCTAATCTGAAGTAAAAAAATAAATAAAAAATGGATAGAAAAAACAAGCAAAGAATAATAAGTAGCAAAAATATAAAATCGGGTGTTTTGAAATTTACAAACATAGTTGCTCATGTTTTAGTGCACTCGCCTACTAAAAGATCTTATACATGTATTTCAATTTAAGCAAAATAAATACATAAATTACAGTCATATTGTTTGATGTGACTTGTTCATATTTTAGGCTGTAGCAAATCTCAATTTAGTTCAGTTTATTTGTGTTTGTGCTAAACCAACATAATAAGACGTTGTGCTTCTTTTTTTTTAAATAGTCAACTTTAATAACTAAAGGTTAGCTGCAGCCCTCCCTAGCTTGCTGCTTGCTTTGTTATGATTAAAGCCTTTTAGCATAATATCTGGGGTCAGAGAAGTGGTATTTTAGATAAGTTATTACATTATTAATCGTATATTTCATACTGAAACTAAATGTTCCTGAAAAAGTACGCCAAACACCCCAAAGAGACACTTGTAAAAGGTATCTAGATGTTGAAGTTACTATTGCATTTGTTGTTTAGTAATCTTTAAGTAAATTATTGTTTACTGTTCAATATTGACCCTTTGATTTCCAAGTTTGGTTGGTTGGGTCAGATAAGTATGTGGAATATGTTCTGATCAGTCTTCTTGATCCGTGATCTATATCGAGAATTGATGGGCCCTTCTTAAACAGGGAATTTAAGATGAAGAAAAGCACTAAATCTCTCGTAACAGCACCTGGGAGGCTGTGGTTGTAGCTACACAAGATGTTGATCATCGTCAACAGAACAAGATGCAGGCAGACTCCATGACAGGAAGGCTTATACTGTTACTGAAACGCATGGGGCTCTCCGGATCACTGACAATTCAACAATTTTATTTGTAAGTTGTGTTTGGTTTGTCTGTTATTCTTACATCAACAGCTTAAAAAAAATAAACTGAGATGGCCAAAGCTTCACTTTTCTTTCAGTTGTCTAATGACTCGGTGTATTTGTCGTTTAGGCTGTGCATCCACATGGAACCACCGTTTTGGAAGACCATAAATGATATTTTTTTAAATGAAGGGATGCATTTCGAAACGCTGTGTTCGTGTTTCCGGGTGTACACGTGATTCGCATCTTTTCTGATGCGATGTCGTAGTTTCGCCTATCTCCGTAACCCACATGTGCCTCACTCTCACAAATGACAACAAATAAGCTGCTGTCTGGTGTTGCATTCATGCTAAGGCAAATATTGGCTTTGTCAAGGCGGTTATTAGCGTCCTCGGACTCTTCCTTTCTAACAAGCCTGCTCTACATGGCGTGTCCCTAGCCAAAGCACATAAAGATCACGCTGAGCATGTGTAGATGTTTGTGTTTTATGTTTACTTCATGAGTTGTATGGCCATTTTCTTTTACATATTTCTGTGGCTGTTTCACAGCGCCACCATTGGGCCCAGCATACTACAGCATTTCAGCGATGCTGCGTCTTCTTGTGCGGACGCTAATTTTTTCCTAATTGTTTAGGAAAATTTACTATTTGTCTTTGTGTGTACGGACCTAATTCTGCTCAAAAATTTTTTTTCACTTTCTTAAATATTCAGGTCTGAGGTTTTTAAACATTTTGGATTGACTGAGAGCGCTGAAGTTGTTCAACAATAAAATGTATTCTCAAAAATGTAGCTTGCCTAATAGTTGCGCACACAGGATATAACTCTAGAGTCTGCAGTTGTTTAGATGCACACCCTGCTCTTTTAAGCCATTAAATTCAATTTGTCTAGCAAAAAGAAGAAGTTGCAGCTGCTTAGAAGCTTGATATTTATTTCAAAGTGTAATTGATGCTTCAAATGGTCATTTAAATGATTCAACTATCTATATTTCTTATCAAGAAGATAAGTATAGTCTGATTTAAACACACAACTCTTCCAAGCATATCACCTCAAGGTCTTGAGCTCTTAGTCTAAAAAGAGAAAAACAAAAAAACAAAATGATTGTGTTGCAGGACTTCAGTAAAATGCTGGAAACTTTGCATGAATTTGGGGGAAAATAAAGGTTTAAAATCTAACATCTTGGGGATCCCTTGTGCACCAGTTTATCCCAACTGCTTAGCTGATCCTGTATTTTTTTTATGTATTAATTTACATGTAGGGTTTGAGTATGAATAAGCAGTTTTGTTATGACAGAAAGATACTGAAAATGGTTTGGCGTGACCGAACAGTTCACATAAGTGTGTCATGACAATTTGCGGGCTGTTATTAAGTGTGAAGCAGTGTTGCCATTTTTATTCAAAAGAGATTTTTGTTCTCATTTTGTCAGGTTTAACGTGTGATGAGCAAGCAGATGGGAAAAGAAAAGGTCGACCTAAAACTGACGGTCAGGAGCTTAGGAGCATTCCTGTGAGTATCTCTCCTGCGACATGATTGGGCTTTATTATCCGTGCACAGTAGACAGTTCCTTGTTAACGTCTGCAAGATAAACCGACTCGGTGGAAGAGAAAATCGTATGTTCTCATTCTGTTTTTATCATCTCTGAGCAGGCCCATTTGATAATACAATGGAAGGAAGAGTTCAAGCGCCGCTCCAGGGTTAAATGTCCATGTTCAGGCTGTTGGTTAGAATTTCCCAGCATCTGTGGCGTCAAGTACCACTATCAACGCTGCCAAGGGGTGAGTCACTGCCCTCTGCTTTTCCTGCTATGCGACTACTTTTGCTTGGATTCTTCCAAATTTGCTTTAAAGATTCAAGAAACTCACCTGATTCTTAATTGAGCATCAAAATTTAGAATTTACAATGCAACGTTTTTCTTCTTCAATGGTTTATTAGTTACCTAAAAGCTTTAAATAATAACCTCCCACTGATATCGGTTATTGAGTAGGGGGAAGGGCTTAAACTAGATCCCCTCTCCTCGTATCTTTATTCAGCCCACTGTAGCAGAGAAGCTGAGTCATGGCTGTCCCTACTGTGAGGCAGCTTTTGCCACAAAAGTACGGCTGGAAAAGCACAAGCTGTGGAACCACCCCGACAGAGTTAGCAAGGAAGCCAAGGAGGAGCAGCTTCTTAAGAAGTCCAACATCAAGAAAAGGTGACTTAACGTTTAAATCCAGACTCATAGTCACCGAGCGGACATTGTTCAAAAGGTGTTGATGACCTGACCTGTCCTCACCGTCTGTGAATTTCAGGGCCATGGAGAACAGCCACCCCTCGCCGATGTTCTTCAAGGTGAAAAAAACGTACGAGGTGTCCGCACCGTCTCAGAACGGAGAACTGGCCCACCTTAAGAGCGAGAGGAAAGCGCACGGTCAGGTCCCGGCTTCACAGCCGGTTCACACGTCGCATACAGTCCAGCCTCAGAGCCAGTGCCAAAGCGCATCATCTGACGCTGGAGGGAGTGAAAGCGAGGGCGGGAGTCTTCCCTCGTCTTACCCCGACGAAGATCCAGAACGAATGAGGCACAGTAAGATTGCAGCAAACTTTTGTAATGTACGTTATGTTTGCCGTATATGCTTATTCTTTGATGATATAATGACAGTTCCTTTTTGTTTTTAATGATCCAGGACGGAAGCAGAAAACTCCTAAAAAATTCACGGGAGAACAGCCGTCAATATCCGGGACATTTGGACTGAAAGGTAAGCGGTATCTGCTGCAGATAATCCAGCCTTTCTAATGGAAGTTTGTGCTCTTCCACTCTTTTTAATTACCATGTTGCTGTGATTATAAAGATGATAAACACCCTGTCTGTGCAGACAGAATCAGCATTGATTGCAGAAGATCTCAGGATTTGATGTTTTATTTAATTATACAACTCTAGGAGAACCAATATACCACTGTGTCCCTGCAGAGTTGATTTCTGGCCTTATACAAGGCAAATGCATTGGGTTTTATGATGGGTTGTGTCATTGTGAGTGCTCCCTATTGCTACTGATCAATGAAGCTAGTCTTTTAACAGCGTTAATGTGGCTACTGCTGAGATGCTTCATTTCTGGCTAAATGAAACAGTGAGTCACACACACAGCTTTACCAACCTCCTTCTGTCTCTGTCTCATTGATATGCTGGAAATATTCAGTGACTCATGTAGCATATTCAGGCAGTAAAGCACTTCTCATCTCATATCAAGCAACTCATCTGCCGTTTTACAAGACTGATTGCTCTCTTTCAGACTGCTTGTCGTGGATGTATGTGCAGAGCCTTGCAAAAGTATTTAGGACCCTGGAAGTTTTCCACATTTTGCCTCAATATAACCACAAAATCCACTGCAGTTTATTGGTATTTTATTTGACTGACCAAGGCAAAGTAAAGCAGCATTCTAAGCAGGATAAGATGCTACATGCCTTTAAATCTTTCCTTTTACTCTAATATGACTAAACAAAACCCATCATAACCAATTGCCCTGATAGAGTTTTAATTTTACTTCATCATGAAGACTCTAAGTAACGCAGCAGAGAGGTCAGAAAGAAGGTTGTGAAGACATTCAAGCACATTTAGATTATAAGACAGATTCCCCAAGTTTTGAGAATCTGTAGGAGAACTGTTTTATCCATTGTTCAAAAAAAAGAAAAAGTATGACATGAGTTGTCCAACTATAATGTAGCAATGAAAGCATTTATCAAAGACGTGGCCAGAAGGCCCGTGTTACCTCTGGAGATAATAGAGCTAGATTAGATCTACAGCTAATGGGAGAGAATCTCTTGGCAGGACAACTGTCATATGTTCAATCTAGCATCTACGGAGAGGCAAGACATTCTTGAAAGAAAGCTTTTAAAGTGTAACTCACCAGAGCCTTACACTGCCCAATATGGTATTTGAAAATTGTATCAAGAGGAGGCGTTGCCGAGCGGACCAGGAAACGTGTGGTTGGGAAGGTCTGGGCTACTAGTAAAAGCTAAATACATGCTAAATAAACTACCTGAATGCTAAGCTAATACATCACTAACCTGAAAATCAATAGGATTGCAAAACTCGCTATTAAATCTCCAACTCGCTATGGAGGATACGAGACGGAGCCGCTTTTATACCGCACAGCGGCAGCACTTCTGACCTCAGTTTCTTCCTTTGAACTAATAGCAATACTGATTCAAAAGTCAATGCAAGACAACCATTGAAACTTAGGAGGGCGCCACACTGATGTTTTTTTTTTACAAATATGCAGTAATTTCTCAAAATAATCACCAGGATATGTAGACAGCACTATAAGACAACAATGATAGCAAATTATGAGCAAAAAAAAGTTGATTGATCCTGTAGCTATGTAGGAGATACATGGAAAACATGAGGAAAAAAGGTGCTTTGGTCAGATAGCCAATATTACCAATATTATAAATTTTTGTCAGACATGCACAACACTAAATGTTATGAAAAACTAACACATCGCCCTGAGCAGAGGACCCCCCATAATATAACATGATGGTGGTATGATTAAGGGTTGCAGGATGCTTCAGCATCGACAGAGAAGCTGGTCTAAGTTGATAGGATAACGGATAGAGTTAAATAGAGGGTAATTTTAGAAGAAAACCTCTGATATACTGCAAATTGAGAAGGGAGCTGCAATTCACCCTCCAGCAGGAAGGCAACACTAAACATACATACGGCCAAAGTAACAGTGGAGTTGTCTAGGTCTGAGCATATTCATATTTTAGAACGACCCAGTCAAAGTCCAGACATTAATTCAATCTTTTGCAAGAGTCTCTGTTCCCTCATTGCAACTGTATCCCGCCCTGATTTAAAAGCGGGATCAAATATAATGTTTTTAATATAGCTTTTATTTCTTCTGCAAAACTGTTGCACTAAAACAATTCCCTACATTTTATTCACACACAGCTTCAATCCCTTATTGACCTCGTTCACTCTCTGTGCCTCTGATAATTGTTCTTTTGGTAAAAGATAGTTTATGTGCGCTGTATTGTGTTAAAATTCATAAATGATTTCACAAGGTTCATTTGTAGACCCAAACAAGTTTATATATTGAGAAAACAAATATGTTAAATTGAAAAAATTTCAGATTTTATTAATAAATTAACATTTATTACTACACATATAGACAAAAGTACCAAATATAGGCACCGTTAAGTACTGGTATGGATTCCCAGTTAACGGGTATCAGTACCAGTGTTGGGCCAGTGTGGTGCACGCGCATGGGAGAATGGGGAAAAGCATCTGCCACTGCGACTGCACAGGTCTTTGGTTTAGAGGCGGGATGTCTATGTCGGTGCTAATGCATCAATTACGCCGATTACTGCACCGACTCAACAAAGTGAACGAGAGCGCGTCACTCACGTGGACGCCCAAAGGATTCGGCCCAATCACTCTCTCATGAACTGACTAATGGATCCTATAGAGGCAACTGCAGTAAATGGAGGAAAACTCATTTTACACGTCGGGTAATTGTAAGGGCATGTGTGAGAAAGGAAAAAAAAAATCTTTAAAGTTGCACAATGCTCCTTTAACTTTCACTCTTTGGTCTCTCATTTAGCGTTGAGCATTATTTTCTCTACCTCGTTCGATTCTTTCTCTTTTCCTCAAACATGTTTATTGGCCAAATAATTGCTAACGTAGCAGTAATATTTGTATGTGTGTGTTTCAGGCATGACTAAGGTAGAAGAGAAGCTGAAAGCAGGTCGTGTGAAGAGACCAGAGGGCTGTGGGTTCAGTGATGAGTCTCAGAGAAGACCTGCTCCTGCTCAGTCCTCCAAGAAAGAGCCAGCAACAGGAAGCTCGGGTGAGAACCTAGATAACCTCTCTCCATTAAATACTTAAGTAAATGAAATTTAAGAATTAGTTTCAATAGCAATATTAAAATGGATATCTGTGCAAATACAAGTTAACCTAGGGTGATTACTTACAAAATCCGTGTGACAAAAAAGGATTTCTATAAGATTGTCATAGCCCATAGTTTATTGCAGGTCCTTCCTCCCAGAGGCTGTTAGACTTTTTAACTATCCGTGCTCCCAACGATCTCAAACTCTACCTGTTAACGTCCCTGCTGCTATCTGTGCAGTTTTCCCATTTCGTGTGAATAGTTTGTTGGTATATTTATACACAAATATGGAACGGTTGCGCATTTTGCTCATATTTTTAATTGCCCTACTCAGTTGCAGCTTTCTTTTAAAGTAAGTTTTAATAACTGTACAATATTATTTTCTTATGTTGTAAATTTGCCTTTACAATAAAGTCTCTTATTCTTCATTCTGTTTTTATGGATACCTTTATGTGAATCTGCAGGTTTCCATTTGCCTGTAACTGCTGATATGCTTGAATTTCCCCACTGACGGACAATAAAGGATACTTCTGTTCTATAGTGGTCCGTAGAGATTTTTCAAGATGCTACAGGCTCTCAAAAGCTCGTTTTACTAAATTTTACATTTATTTTATCAGCTTGAGCAATGCCACATCATTATGGCAGATTATATAAGTATTCTGCTCTTAAATCTTTGTTCATTCACGGATCTTCTGTGACTGTTTTATCAAGGAGACGTGGCTCGACCAGACTCTAGCAATTAATATATAAGAGGCAAGTAGCATGTGAGAAAGGAGGGAGTATAAGCTTGTGTTTTCATCTGAAACATTTTATTGATTCTTCCTTCCTATGTTTGCGCATACCTTTTAGTGTGCTCACCTGTTCAGTGTGTATTAAAGAATTGGTTGTGAGAAAACTTCAAAACACATCTGGTAAATCTATGCAATTAAACTGAAAGAAAGAAAGCATTATTGTGACCCGTATCCTCAAGGTTTTACGTGCGCCTAGCAAAGCATTCTTGTTTCCTATTTGTTGCTCAGGTGGTGTTTCTGACACTCAGTGGCAGCGAACAATCTCAGAGCGAGGTGAAGTGGTGTGCCCGACCTGCTCCATTGTCACCAGAAAAACAATCCAAGGCCTGAAGAAACACATGGAGATCTGCCAAAAGGTAAGCGAGCGGTATGCCCGCCTACCACATAGGGACCCAAAATACCGTGGATTCTTAAAATGTCTTAAATTTGAAAATCAAAATTTAAGGCCTTCAAAAGTCTTAAATTCACAGAATGTTTAGATCTTACATTTTTTTAATAGGTCTTAATATTCTTACGCCCATGTAACTTTACCTCAAAGGCACCAAAAAATAGTCAATAGTCAATCCAGTAATTTTATGAATGCAATTCTTTAGGACATTTATGTATGTCGGGATATAGGTCTTAAATTTCATGCATAATGGTCTAAAAAAGGTCTTAAAAAGTCTTAAATCTGAGTTGGTGACACCTGCAGAAACCCTGCAATAATTCCTACAAATTCATGCAATTTCGGGCACTAGAAGGTAGATATGAAGAGAGTTTCATAACCACAAAAAACTCTTAACCTTCTTACGGCTTAAAATAATTTTAATGGGATGCCAAAATAGTTTCAATAGAGGCTACAGTGCTGCTTGGGGGTATGGAGCAAATAGTGACCCCTTCTCTGTCTGTTGCTGCACACTGCCAATCAGCTGACTGAAAGACCTCAACTACACATTTCCTTTGCTCACAAGGAAGACAAGCTCAGCTGTTTGGAAATATTTTTGGGTGGGAAATAAAACACAGTCAGGGTCTGGAAGCTAAAATAGTGCCACCTATCCGTCCTGTTCAGGTAACATTGTTTTATAATTACAGTTGTCAAGCCACAAGGAGCATGTCTCTTAAGAGGCCTTGTTCCACCTGGGGACGAGCATATAACCCAACCAATTAACTGGGACAGTAACAGCATTAGCTGTCACATTTTTAGTGTTAAATTATTGTAGAAATACAGTCATGGTATTTATTCTATTGAACCATAGTCTCTTTACTCATATTAGGTGATGTTATGCAGTACAATGATCCATCATCTTTGACTAACCACAAAAAAATAAAAAGTTTTCAAGAATTGGCACATTACCTTGCCAATTGCTTTATCTACTGTGACAAGGTTAAGCTCCATATTGTATGAATATGCTCCAGTAATAAAATCCTGTTCTTCGGGTGCTGCCCCACTTTGGATCAGTGTTAAAATGTACTGTCTGCAGTCCAAATCTGTCATCCTCCAAAGCCATTCTAAGACGTCTGGAGACCTTGCTAAATGGATCAAATTTAAATTTTATATCCTTTTTTCATGTTTTTATTTTGATAAACTAAATATGCCTTTCCAGTGTCTAAGTTTAGCTTTTATTTCACCATAAAGAGAATCCATCTGTGCACAGCCAGGGAGTTTTTACAGTGATGACTGTATATACACCAGATAGCTATAAAATTTAAATCTGCCAGTATATCCAGCATGTGCAGTAATTTCTGCTATTTTTTTGGTCACAATATGCTCATTTGTTGTTGTTGTTGTTTTTTTTACCTTAAAGCTAATGCCATCTGAAAGATCTAGTGCAGTAAAACTATACTCCTGTATAAACAGTGTTTATTGATAAATGACGTAAGGGGAAACATGAAAAAGGTTATCCAAGTTTATCAAACTGAGCTCTTCCAGTGGGGGAAATGGTAATTTGTTCCTATAGTCATTGTAATTGCTCAGTGTGTGCTAACCCTGTTAAAATAGCAAAAACAAATAAGGGACGTCTCACATTTACAAAGGGTCACCCACCATCATAGCACATCAGTGTACAAATTTGCTATGATTATTGATGTGCCTCTATTTTTTATTTCTTTGGGAGAGGGTTTGTGAGGTTTTTTTTAATTTACAGACACGTTTAGTTATTGATTAAATGTATCTATAGTGATGGATCCAGTTTAGAGCAAAGCTAACGTGGCTTTTTGTTTCATGTAATTGATTCTCTGCAGCTCCAGGACGCCCTAAAGTGCCAGCAGTGCCAGAAACAGTTCCGCTCCAAGGCGGGCCTCAACTACCACACCATGGCTGAACACAGCAGCAAGGTAGACTGTCACATGTTGAATTTGTTTAAAAGTCGGCTTAGATACACACCTTGTGGTGTCTTTTTTTTTTTTTTTGCTTCATTCCTTAATCTGAGTCTGAGGGGAATGCTTTGTGTTTTGAGAGCTCTTGGTTCAGCTTTGTCACTGCTCTAACTTTTACTTGCGTCTCGTTCACTGGCACCACCAAGTAATGCTTTATGTTTAAATGTCGGTCCATTTAGTAAAGATAAATCTATTCTGTTTATTCCTTAAAATCTTATCCAGTTATTTAAAAACAATCATAAACTGGATGATGGCATTTTGTTTTTGTTTTTTTGCGTGTATTGCTTTCTAAACCTGTTTTAAGCCTGACGACGGAGAGCTTCATTAAGATACTATCAAGGCTGCTCTTGCATTAGAGCAATGGCACCGCAATGAAGTTTGTTAAATAATTCAAGCTGCTTGTTTGTAAAGGTATCATAAAAAATTAACAACTCTACAGGCAGGGACCCTTCAGGCTTGTAGCATGTGGTCTGGTTGTAAGCACATGTGATGCATGTGCTTATACATGTATACTTATGACATGTGTCATGCTTGGACGTTTTGTGGAAATGACCCAGCCAAAGTTAAACTGTGTGATGCAACCGTTTATCTTCATAAGGGACTTGTACCCCAGACGTTTTTGGCAGTCTTACAGTTGAGCAGCGCGGATTACATCAGTACGTTAGGTATGCGTTAAACATAAGATCGTTGGACATTTAAGTCGATGAATTCTCTCAGGAAACAAACATGCTCTGCATAGTTTACAGATGAGATCGTAGTTAGTGAAGCTGTGGAAGGTTTCAGTATTTCTGATTTAGTTTTCTCACTTGTGTGTTAGTACCCGGATCTTGAAGTAGCTGAAGATGTGGAAAGCTGGAATCTGCAACTTTCTGTTGTTCATTTATAAACCTCTGATGCTGAATTATGTGCTAAAAGTTCAGAGCAGGATTTGTTTTTTTGTATTGTTTTCACAGATCTCACATATATGTAGACATTAGGTTAAAGAAGAACATTGTAGCACCACAGCAGCATCTGCTAAATGGGATTTATTTATATGGTGCTTTTGGTAAGCAGAAGCAAAAGCACCATCTTTCAGACCTCAACTTGAACTCCAGTCCTTTTATGTGTTGGGATTTGTTTTACCACATCAGAGTTTTATTAATATTTGCCTTGATTAATGTATTTCTCCCCAATTTGCATGCTGGTTTATTGACGTCACACACCCCTGCTGCTGTAGTTTGATATTTCTGTAGTCTGCGGGGATCTTTAGTTTCTTGTGTTTTAAGTTTATCTATGTGGACCATCACAGGGCAATGCAGACACATACAGGACAAACAAATGATGAGTCTCTCTCTCTCTTTCTTACTCTCATTTTGCTCTGGATATGTTGGAGAAATTAATAATGCATGTTGATGTAGAGTCATGCTTTTTTTTTTTTTTTTACCCTGTCAGTGTAAATCACTGGCACAACCTGCCAGTAACCATTATCGTTGAGATAAAAGGGCATCTCCTCTTTACCTTCACCTTTTAGCTGTTGAGGAGTCGCGTGCCATCCGTCTCTTGGTGAGTTAACACATGAGTAAACACGTGAAGTCTACCCCCCTGGGATTCCTCAGTAGGTCCAGACTCTTTCCAGCGCCCTGCACTTCTTTCTTCTCCCTGGCAGCTTTACCATCTGTTGTTCGGTTCATGGCTGCGTTTGGCACCAGGCGACATTCAAGTGAAAACACGAGTTTGACGCTTGTCATAAGCACGCGTCGAGTAACAGCCTCAGCATGAAATCACTTATTGATCCTGCCACAGTGTGAACAAATGAGACGGAAAACATGTTTTCTTTTACAATGTTCTTCTGATGCGAGGAAGCGGGTGTTGCTGTGGTGGAATGCGCTTATGCGGCGTTGTGTTTGTTCCCCCCTCAGCCCTCAGGGAGCGAAGGCCAGACGGGGAGCGAGCACGGAGAGAGAGAGCGGCTGCGGCGAGTGCTCAAACAGATGGGACGAATCAAGTGTCCTAGTGAGGTATTCTCTGTTTCTTTGCCTGGCATTTTCTCTTTCCTTTCTTTTGTCATACACTGTTGTTTCTTTCCTGCATCCGTCATTCACATTTTTCTTAATATTGCTGTCTTATATGCCATCATTTCTTTCCACATCTACGTGTTAGGATTTGGGGTCTTTTTTTTCTTTTCTCAAACTTGTTAGATATTTTCCCCTGCTGATGTTCCCAAATAGGACATAAAACTCGCCACGTGTGTCTCTCTCATTTTACAAGGAGCCTAACTCAGTTTAAGCGGTTTTTTTAAATTTCTGAATAATTATGGAAAAAGAAAAGAAGAGTATGGAAAATACTACTGGAAATGGACACCAGCCCACCCGTAACCCTGCAAGGACAAGCATGTATAGATAATGGATAGATGAATGGATGTCTTCCCTGCCAACCTTTATAATAGCTTTACACATCTATTCATCCATTCATCCACAAGTTGCCCTGCAAAACTATGCAGACCCCTTAATTTTAGCAAATTCTGTGACTTTATACCATAGTGTATAATTGTGAAGTGGAAGAAAATAGAAAATGGTTGTCTGTTTTTGCAAATAAAAATCAAAAAAGTGTGATGTTCGTTTGCATGGAGCCTCTAAAGGGACATTGAAGGAAAGATTTATTTTGTTTTTTATTGTTCCTTCATTGCCTTTTTTTAGGTGCTCTGCAGAATTTGTATTAATCTTTCTTCACTCTGATACCACTACATAAAACTCAGTGCCAACAACTTCCTTCTGAAGCCACAAAATTGGTCAATAGAGTGCAATTTAATCAAAGATCTCAGAAACAATAGTGAACAAACAACATCATGAAGACCAGGGAACAAAGCAGTGAGGTCAAGGATAAAGTTGTACATAGATTTAAAGCTAGGCTACTTTAAAAACATATCCCATACTTTAATCACCTCACAGGAAACTGTAAAATGATCAACAGAAATAGAAAGAGCATGAAACTGCAAACCTATAAGACTGTTCACCTAGACTGACAAGGAGAGCATTAATCAGAAGCATTCCACCTGAGATTCATAGTTAGGTGGAAGAACCTGCTGCGACATAAACCTCTGGTTGTGCACTTAATATATTTTGCTTTCATGGAAGAGTTGCAGGAGGAAAGCCATTGTTGAAAGCTATCATGACATGGAGATGATGTTCTTCTGCAGGGACTGGGAAGCTGGCCAGACTGAAATAGAAGATAGATGGAGCTAAAAACACAGAGAATCCTTAAAGAAAACCTGTTGGAAGTGGCAGTTCACCTTCTAGCAAGACATTAAACATACAGCTGGAGCTACAATGAAATAGTTTAGGTCAAAGTATTTTTTTAACCTTTGTACATACTAGTAAATCTCTTTAAAACACAAGGTATTATTATCAGTAGTGCCCTGATGTGTTAGAATGGCCTAGTCGAAGTTCAGACCTAAATCTAATAAAATGCCTGTGGCCATGAAAGGCTGATTGCAACTGCAAAACACACTTTTCATATTTTTATTTGTTTACAAAAAATACTATCTATTGCTTTCCTTCCTCTTTACAATTATGCATCATATTGTGTTGCTTCATCAAATAGAAACAGTAAAATACATTAATGCCTGAGGTTGGTAATGTGACAAACTGTGAAAAACCCCACAGGTTATGAATACTTTTGCATGACACCTCTTATCTATGCCCAGTTTAATGGATTGTGCAGCTTCCATATCGAAAGCCTGACCTCTGTAGAAATGTATGTCATTGCATTGAGACTTGCAGAAATGTAATTTTTATATGAAAAATGCTTAATAAGACTGATTTCAACTTCCTTCATTTTTATTTTTCACATGTTGCCCAAACCACTTCATCACTCTGTTCCCATTAATCACTCGAGACTGCAAAACGTCAAAAGGTTGTCTGAGGAAAAGAAGGAACTGTGAAAAATTGATTGTCTGCTGTAACATGTTTGCACACAGAACAATTAACACCTTTCTAACATCTACCAAAAGCATCCACCAGATCCAGTAATATTGCTCCCTTTAACATTCTCTATCTTCCTGGCTTGTTGCTAAATGTTCATCCTGTCTCATCTGTTGTCACAGTTGTCACGCCACTTCACAAACCTTTTTTGCATAAACCTGCATACACACTCACTCACACATACACACACACACACATATATATGTATTAAATACAGGGTTGTTCAGCCCACTTTTCCAGTCTGCCGGGCTACCAGTATCACCATCAGCGTTGTGGGAGAGAGTTTTCTGACGATGAGAAGCCTGTGTTTCTGTGTCAGCACTGCGGGAAGAGCTACCGCTCCAAGGCAGGCAGAGACTACCACATACGCACTGAGCACCCGCCAACCATCAGCACCATCATGAAGTCGACAAACAGCAGTAACTACCAGAACAACGTCACTGACACCAACAACAATACTGGCAAGGAAAGGGTAAGTGCATCTCAGAAACTACTATTCAAAGTTTTGATTAAATATGCACTCAGTTTGTTTCATTTCCATTTTTTTTACAGGGGCTCTCTGAGGACTCTCCATCAGTAGGGAAGAAAAGAGAGCAATACCTGCCCGAGAGGAAAGACTGGCAGGAGAAACCGCCAACCGGCCAGCCTAAAGCGAAGGATCTGGAAACAGAGGAGGAGAGGAAACCAAGCAAAGAGAAAGCAGCACAAGTTAAGAGTCAGGGGGAGGACTTTGAAAGGACCCCCAGCGGCCGAGTGAGGCGGCAGTCTGCTCAGGTGGCAGTGTTCCACCTGCAGGAGATAGCAGAGGATGAGCTGGCCAAAGACTGGGGCACCAAGCGGCGCATCAAGGACGACCTGGTGCCTGACAGCAAGAGGGTGAGGACACGGATGTCACATACAGTGCTGACTGGAATAGTCATGCCTTTTTCCCCATTTTGTCACTTTTAAACCACGAACCTCAATGCATCTTATTTGTATTTTGTGTGCCAGACGTACAAAAATCAGCAAAAGGAAAATATTATATAATTTTGTTTTGTTTTTTACAAAGAAAAAAAAAAACAAGTGTGGCGTACAGTGATATTCATCCCACTTAACTCTGAAACCACCAAATCAAATTAACTGTAGGCAATTGCCTTCATGAGACATTTAATTGGAAATCAGAGTCCACCTGTATGTAATTTATTCTCAGTATACACACAGCTGTTCCGTAAAGGCCTCAGATTGTTTGTTAGATGACGTTAGCGAATAAACAGCATCATGAAGGGAAACAAACACGACAGAGAGGTAAGGCAAAACATTGTGGAGAGGTTTAAAGCAAAGTACAATATTTCCAGCTTTCAACATCTCGTTTAATTCATTAAACAAAAATGGAAGGCAGCGTTTCCCCCTGAAAACAGAACAAGCCCGCTGGTTGTAAACCAGCAGGCTAAATGGGGGGTAAACGACGGGGGAGTAACGGCGGGGGCAAGGGTGTCATTGTCAGAGCCGAGCGTTGCCGTGCTGTGAAGTCTGCACAACGCAGCGCAAAGCTGGTGCTAATGCTAGCTTAGCGCGTAGCACCGAACGCTTTTGTGTTTATCTTGTCTACAAAGACGGTGAAATGTTTTCTTCTGGCTGTTCTCCATGTGCTAGCAGACTTGGAAGCTTCCAGCAGCAGCTCATTATTTGGGTCAGGTTTGCATGTGTATCTGCAGAGCGGAGACGGGAGTGTTTCTATGGGCTGCTGCCAGAAGAAGTGCAACAGTTTGGGCTGGTGTGAATGGGTCAGTTTATATTATAGATTGCCATATTCAAATCTGTTTGAATAATTCATTTTGTAGTATTGGTTATATCGAGACATCGAGATATCCATTATTTTGACAACCCTACTATATACCATCTTTGGTATCACTGTTACTGATCTACTAAGTAAAGCCTGGGGGCCACAACGCTTAATACCAATACAACGGGGGAAACTCTGGAAGGGAAAACCGCAAGCCTACCAGTGTATGGTGGTTTCACCTAACCTGACAGGCTTGTTATGGAGAGCGTTAATCAGGAAAGCATCCTAAAGGCCCTTGGTGTCTCTGGAGGACCTGCAGAGATCCACAGCTCAGGTGGGAGACAGGACCATTTTTAGTTGTACACATTACAAATCTAGCCTTTATGGGAAAGTGGCAAGAGGAAATCCACTGTTGAACAAAAAGCCATAGGAAGCACAGTTTACTGTTTTTGGTCCTGAGCACGCCATCCTCACAACTCTGGAAGAAAACATGTTGTAGGGCTGGGCAATACGGAGCAAAGATTGTGTCTCAACATTTTTAGGCCGAATGCCGATAGATATTTATCTTGATATGCTTTTCTTTTCATAAAGTAATTGTAAAAAGGCATCTCTGAATCAAAGCTTTATCCCAAATGTCTCACAGGCACATTTTTGAACAAACAGCAGCACATAAATATGAGAAACAGCTGATAAATAATCCTCTGGAATACATACAATTATAATTCTAACACAACATAGACCATCTTGATATAAACAATATATTCTCATTTTATATTAATCTTTTTTTTATCTCAATATTTTTTGAATCTCGATATAATGGATATATCTTCCAGCAGGACAACAAACCTAAACATACAGCCAAGAGCTACAGTGTAATGGTTTAGTTTAAAGTATATTATTGTGTTAAAACAGTCCAGTCAGTGCTGAGAATTAAATCCAATAGATAATCTGTAGCACGACTTGAAAATTGTTGTTCACAGATGCTCCCAATACAATCTGACCAATCTTAAGGTGTTTTATTTAGAAGAATGAGCATACATCCTATAAGTCTCCAGATCTGTAAAGCTTTTAGGAACATACCCCAGAATGTTTGAAAAAGTATTTACTCAGGGGGCCTTAATGCATAAATGCACACCACACGTTTCAGAACATGCAGTACTTTGTTTGGATCAACCACATTAAAATACCAGGGAAAAAAAATGAAGGCTTGTGAATGTTACCTGACAAACTGTATAAAACCTATATGGATAAGGACAGAGAGAGTAACGGTGTCAGGCATCTTTGTAAGGTGTTTATTGCAGTGAGTTAAACTATTATTGCAGTGGACGACTGAGGAATTTCTTTTTCTCTCTACAGTTGAACTACACTCGTCCTGGCCTGCCCAACTTCAGCCCAGAGGTACTGGAGACCTGGAAGAACCAAGTAAAGGAGAAGGGCTTCATTTGCTGCACAAATGCTGTATGAAAACTCCTTTTTTTTTAACGTGTCCAAACACACAAAGTACAGAGTTTGTGAAAAGAAAGAGCAAACCCTTTAAATTCTGGGTTTTTACGTATTGTGAAGAAGTTTAAATAACCGTAGAACTTGGTGAACAGCAGATTATTGTGCATGAAAGCTCTGTTATATAGGGTTTGCTTTCTTTTTGCAAGGACTGTCTTATAAAGATTTTTCTTTATTTCAACAATTTATTAAAGTAGGAGTTGTATAAAAGTTTTGACTGACTCACATTAATCACTTGCTCTTATTTTGACTTTGTTCCAGAACTGTGAAGCTGTCTATTCCAGTGTGTCCGGGCTGAAGGCACATCTTGCCAACTGCAGCCAGGTACAGACTCCCATCTCTAGCAGATCTATCTACTAGATTACACATATCTCTTGTGATACCAGCATATAAACTGAAAAGTACAAAAACAGAATCTAATATTTGAGCTTGAGTTCATCTCCCAAATCAGATGTTTTCTCTTCAGTTTGTCATAGAAAAAGCTGAAATGTATCCACAAATTCTAACCAATCTATTTAGCATAATATGAGGCTCGGGTAACCCTATAAAAGAAATGAGGACGCATTAAACTCATAGTAAATTGTGTGAAAACAAATAGGACATTCAGTTAGAAATTTATTATTTATTATTTATTAAGTTATTTTAGAATAAAAGTTGGTGTGAATATTATTATTTTTTATCTCTGGAAAACAGAGATGATTTTATAATAGATAAGAAAAGATTACCTTTTTTAATTTTTCAACAAAATATATAAACAAAACATCAATGTGTATTCTAACAGAGGAAATGATTAGGACACATTACCCCCTAATAACTAGTCCTACCCCATTTAGTTGAAATACCTCTTTTGAGGCGCTTCTTGTAAATCATTTACTCGTCTCTGATGTCTGTGTGAAGAAAGTTTGCCCTACTCCTCGTCATTTTAGGTGGAAATACATATGGGGGTGTCCTATTTTATTCCTGAGTTGAAATTGCATGTTCTAGAACATTTTACAGAATATTTTAAATGTATTTTATTCAGCTTTTACTGTTTGTTTACATTTTTTTAATTTCTCAGTATTGTTAAAATTATTATTAAATATTCACATGTCCACAAAAATACACAGGCTGTAAAAAAGCTGATTTATTTCATGACTATATTTCCAAACATAGACAAATGCATGCATACGCATACAGATCCATTCATGAATGAAGATTAAACTCTAAATAGCAGCTTTCAATAGAGGAGATACAAACATCCCAGAAGAAAACCTGTTTAAAAAGTGTCCGTCGGGTCGAAAGGAATTATTACAGCTCCATGAGGCATGTCTCCTAAAATCTCTCCACTTAACGTAATGAGCTGTAGTTTTTTTTACTAGTTTAATTAATTTAATGTCTATATTCATACATTATTTGTTTGTACTTGTCTGTGTGTGTGTGTTTTTCAGGGTGGTGGCGAAATGGGAAAGTACACCTGTCTGATCTGTCAGAAGGAGTTTAGCTCAGAGAGCGGCGTCAAATATCACATTAGTAAGACACACTCACAGGTGGGTCCCTCTCTGAGGAAACGTAAATGCAATATTACAAACATCTCTATGGATGTGCACAACTCGTGTTCAGTTGGAAGTGAGAGCTTTATCTGTATGAACATTCAGGAAAACCTTTCAATGAAGTGTTGCAAAAACAAGAATTTTTGCATAAAGTGGCATTCTTGGACCATCATGCAAAAATAGTATAATTTATGACATAATCGTCCTGTGCCTGTTTTCACAAAGATTCCCAGATTCTGTCAGAGCTCCTATCTTAGCCTAAAAATTCCTACCTAGGCGTCTTAGCTTAGGAGTAATTCAGATTGCTGCTGAGAGCGACTCTCTGAGTAAGGCAATTACAGAAATTTTATCTTAGTGTGAAGGTGTGGTTGACCCCGTTGCCAGGTATGATGCTCTCTTTTAAGAGCTTTGAAGGATTGATAGTATAAAAAAACCACACAGCTCAGAAAAATCAATTTTTTTTATAAAGATTTTTCCAAAAATGACATGACTTAAGAGCTACTTTTAGTCTTAGCATTCTTTGTGATTACGGGCACTGGACCTTTACTAGTTGAGTGGTTTTCCATGTGAATGTGTGTTTGTGCAGTGCATATGATGAGTGTATGATGTCGTCCATGAACGCTTAAGTGGCTGCAGTGAAGGAACTGAAAACACGTGAAGCTAAAGGGAAGTTTTCCTCAAGCTAATAAAAGTGATCCTGATTACTGCCTGTGCAGTAGCTTTTTTAAGCAGCTGCTCAGCAAGAACTTCCTCAAGAAAAAGATGCTTTCTTTCTGTTTGCTTTTTTTAATACAGCCACATTATCCATGGTGTTAATTTGAGATTTTATGGCGTTATGAGTTATTTGCAAAGGATATCATGCATTCAGTCACACTCTTTGCCTTTAATCTGGGCTTGTTTGGACTGAAACTCTTAGAAATAAGCTGAGCCACACAGAAATAGTTTTGTGTGTGGTAAGCCATTCAAAACGTGATGTTCTACAAATAAGTCGTTAAGTTTTTAACACATTTATACAGAGCTTACCAAAACTTTTAAAAACTTTGTCTCCCCTAAAAGACAGTGCGTCAATCCTTTACAATGCTAAATGTCAAGCTGTATACTCAGCAAGATATTACTGGTACCATCATAGAAAAATTTGATCATTTTAGTAATTCAGTCTAAAAAAGTGGAAGTTATATATAAATGCTCTATTGACTAATATAGCTCAAGTGTATTTTTCCTGTTAATTTTATTGCTTATGACTTATAGTTAACGGCTTAAATTTGGCTTCTCAGAATGTTTGAACATCACATCAAACTAAAGCAAAAATATTATAGCTTGGACTAAACAGTTGTGGCTGTTTGCCAGCCGAGAATCATTAACATCTTTCTCAAGGAGAATTAGTAACAAGGTTTATTGTCACATGTAAGATGCGAGACAGCAGAACCAACCATCTAGGCGAACCTGAATTTCTTTACCTCAGCGGAACTACAGGCTTATCGCCTCTGTGCGATTCATGCAAAAGCCCCAAAATAAATGCTCCTAATGCCGTATTTGTTGGACTATAAGGCACACTTAAAACCTTAAATCTCCTCAAAAATTGATGGTGCGCCTTATAATCCAGTGGGCCTTATATCTGATTAAATTTGTGCTAACTGACAGATTTTATGTGGTACAATGTGCTAAAAAATTTGTCAAAATGTGTAAGTACGAGTTTGGTTGGCATCAAAGCTGCTCCGTTTAATAACTATTCAGAGCATTACGACCTAATCGGACCCATGAGCTGTCTACAAGATTGCCTGACTGTAATGTTGAAACTAGAAGTGCATTCATGTAAAGGCCCCCACATGCTCAGTTGCAGCCTGCTGGAAAAGAAGCGGCTCTAGGTTCTCAGCTAGCTAATAACACATTTTAACATCCGTTCTGCCGCTTCGTCCCACTGGCAGAAAGTGTGGGAATTGTAGGAATTTGCCACAAGAAATATAGACAACAGTACGCTGGACTATGAAGGGTAAAACGTCCGGAGAGTCAGCGTGGAGTCCGCTAAGCTAACAGTATGCGCACAGTACGCCTGAGTATGTGGGGGCCTTTAGGCAGCCCACGCCCGGAGAACTCTCTAGCAACATTAAACCTAGTAAGTTAATTCAATATAAAAGTTAGGTTTATTTTAGCCTTATATTATAAACAGTGCAGTGTAGTCCAACTACTCTGTCCTCCCGACAGAGACAGATAGCTCTCCTTCTCAGGAGATAGCTGTCTACATGAAGCGGCGGAGTGATATTACACACTTGGGAAGAATATTTAGTGCGCCTTAAAACCCGGTGCGCCTTATGGTCTGGAAAATACAGTATTTTACAGTACATGGGCATAGTTTTCAATTGGCTGACACTTTTTTCTTGAAATAAATTTTAATCGGTCTTATTTTATGTTCTAATTGCTCGATAGACGTATTTATGAATGATTAGCAGTACATTATTGTCATAAAGAATAACAAAAATACACACTTCATAACATATCCAAATGTTTTTTTAACTGAATTACTAAAATAAATTAACTTCTTAAATAAATTCGTACTCATTAAAATGACCTAAAAACCTTTAACAGTTTTTCATCATGGCATTATCAGGTCCTTTATTGAGTTGCTTATGATTGTACGGTTGTTAAAGAAGTATTCCTTAATGTTTGCACCTGTATCCTGTCCAGATTCTGATTTATTTATTGCCTTCTTTTTAGAACTGGTTTCGTGCGTCAACCAGTCAAGTGGTCTCTAGTAACAAGATTAAAGGGTTGGAGAACAATGGATTCAAAGCGGAGGTGAGGAATGGTGCCACCACTGGTAAGAAAAGGGGTCGGAAACCAAAAGAGCGCCCCCTGATGGACGGTCCTCTTCAAACAACGACAGACGCCCTCACCACCACCCAAAATTCACCTCCAGCCATGAACCATCCCTCTTGCTCAGCACAGTCCCCAGCCCTGATCCCTGACCAAACGGACAGCGATGAGCCGGGCCAGGAAAGGCAAATCCTCCCCTCTGCCACCCGACGGAGCAAACCCAAGAAGATCTATTTGTCAGAGTAGCACAGCTATTATCATCCCTGCTTACCATAAACATACCACCCTGCAACTAAAAGGACCTCTCCAACTTGGCACTGAGTGGAAAGCCAGATCTACAATGAAGACATTAAAGATTTAAAACAGTCTTTAAATCTTGGTTTTATACCTTAGAGTTAATGTGTGCACTGGTATGAACACTTATCACCACAGTAGTGCATTTTCTCCATTCCATTTCTGTTTCCTTTATAGGGCACACATTTCAGTTTCTGTTCCCACAGCCGAGTCCGTAAGCCAGGAGCAAATCCAAACCCTTACATGGATAGAGGTTTTTAAACAGAAGTAGTATCCCAAATAGATAAAGAATAATAATAATAATTTTCTCTGCAAGAATCAAAGTGTTTTGAAAGGATTTAAAAAGGAAATTTCTATTAGCATGGTGAAGTCATTTTATGATTGCTGGTGTTTTTTTTTTTCATGTTTCCTCACAGATATACTGTACGTGTACATAAACAGTATCTATATCTATATATCTATATACTCAAAGCAATGACGCCATCCTTCGTTCTCAAGCCTGAGGCGTCCTGTTGGCTTTCTGTCAGTCACAGATTTTGCAGTGTATTGTAGTGCAACATTGTTTAAATGTGTTGTTTTTCCTTCTAGTTTTGCCTTCGTTGCTTTTTTTTTAGATTTCTAATTCTAGTGAGCAAATTAGCAGATAAGCTAAAACGTCGTTCAGTTTTTTTTAATTTATCCCCAATGCTGTTCCTTTTACCGAACATTTCCGCAGTTCCTTTACACTGAAGGTGATAAGCAGTACACCCAAAAAAGGGATTTTTATTTGTATCTCTTAAGATATAAGTTGACTAGAGTAACACATAATGCAATATTATTTAATTGATTTCAGCAAAGAAGCGAAACAAGGTCTAGCAAAGCTAAATATTTAAAAGAAGGAATGATTTTTTAAGGTTGTTGCACTTTTGCAGCGCAATCAAATAATATATGTATTAAAAGGAGGCCATACGATGGACTCTGTTTTACTATAAATCTACGTTGCGGAGAAAATTTTAAAAAAAGCTATCTTTTATAGAAAGGTTTAGGATGATAACCTTTATTACACGGGCAAAACATGCAAATCAACATTCTGAGAAAGTGATGTATTTGAATGAATTCCTGGAAGCTAAAAGTTTTTGCCTTGCACTTTAACCCTCTACCCTTCTTGCTCCCCTCTTGTCTCTTTTGCACTCTAGGACTATTCAATCTAGCCTGTAGGTTGTCTCTTTAGCAGCAGTGGGGAAATGTTGCTCTGATGGAAAAGTTGAAAGGACAACGCTTTCTGAACTATGAAACAGGACTTTATGATTATCATTTACAGAGCCTGGCAAAAGAGTTCACACCCCTCAAACATTTTAAGATTTCGTTTCATTTGCAACCACAAACTCTGTTCTTTTGTTTGGGTTTTATGTGATCAACCAACATAAAGTTGCATTTAACTGCAGTATCTGTATTTCTCTGTCGAAACCACCTTTTTCTGTAATTACAGCTGCTAGCCTTTTTGGAGCATATCTCTACCGCTTTTATACATGTAGAGACTAAGATTTATGTTGGTTCTTTACAAATTATACCATTCTCAGAATTGATGAATATCTGTGAGAAGCAATTTTCTGTTGATGCCACAGATTCCCAGTTTGACTTGGGTCTGTGCTTTGACTGGGCCATTTTAAATGCGATTACATCCAAACTGTTCGACTGTGTTTTAAGCTGCATGTTTAGGGTTGTTGTTCTGCTGGAATACGCACTTTGCGTTTCAAGTCTTTTTTTTTTTATTATTATTTTAAAAAAGCCTCTTCCAGGATTGCCCTGTTTTCAGCTCCATTCATCTTTCTATCAACTTTGACCACTTGAAGAAACGCATTCCCACAGCATGATGCTGCCACCACCACGTTTCACCTTGAAGACAGTGTGTGTTTAGAGAGCATAGTTTATTATGCACCACACAGCATTTTGCATGTGGGACAAAACGTTTAACTGTGGTCTAATCTTACCGGGGTGCAACTTTTTACACATTTGCTTTCTCCCCCCCCAGGATGGCTTGCGGCAAACCGCTGATGGGGTTGCTAATCAGCAGTTTCATTCTTCTTTCCCCTCTACCAGAAAGGTCAGACCTGTAGACCTAAGCTCAGGATGCTGTTTCATAATTTAACCCTGCTTTTAACTTTTCTACAACTTTATCCCTGACCTGTCTGATGTGCTCTTCATGATGCTGTTTTTTTTTTTTTTTTTTTTTTTTTTGTCCGTTGTTCTCCAACAAACCTCTGAGGCCTTCAGGGAACAGCCGGGTTTATACTGACAATGTAGCACAGATTAACTCGATTTACTAATTATCATCTCATTAGAAATAATTAGATTAAAAGAGTCTGAAAACATATGCACCCCATGCATTTTAGATTTTTATATTTAAAAGAAATGATTTTCCCCCCCTTGTTTTTACAGGTTTGTGCTACTTTGTGTTGGTCCATCACATAAAATCCCATTACAATGCATTGAAAACAAAATGTGAAACAGCTCAAGGGGTATGAATGCTTCTGCAGAGCGCTGTAACCCAGAAAGCCATAGCGGGTCTTAGTGAAGTTCACAGTTTCTCAACGTTTTAACTTCAGATTTGTTATGGAGAAGGGAGGATAAAAAAAAAGTTAGATTACTTGATTACTTAACATGGAGAGAATATTTTCACCTCAGCATTTTCAAAGTAGATACTTGAATCCACAGTTATATTAAAACTTTACAGCAAATGTAAAACGACATATTGTTTGGTTTATTTGTGCTGTTTATGTGTATAAAATGATGACATGCTCACTTTAAAAAAAACAAACAAAAAGATCACAAATCTATTTTATATTTTCTTGTGTGTATTACCTAGTTAGCAATCTGCTAGTTTTGTGATATGAGGAATAGGAAGGGTGCTCACTTGCCACTTTACCTTAAAGACCTGATACAACTCACTTAAAGTCTAATAATCCATCCATCCATCCGTGACCTTCTCACTGGCAAGTTGTCAGAGTTTTGGAGCTAAATTTGAAAGTTGTGGTTAAAACCAAGCACTGATGTCAGCAGAACGCGTTCAACGAATATACAGGCGTGTGTTCAGGTTGTTTCATCCCCGCGCTGTTACTTTTCATTATGTGCAGCGAAAATTCAGCTCGAATTCCTCCTTTACTAACCTGACATTGGAGTGTTTTCAGATGGGGATCGACATCCTTTTTTTGTAGTGTGACGGGCCTTTTATCTGCTTTTAAGGTTCGGTTGACAGAAGAGCAGAAGTTAGAGAAGCACTGATCGGTCCGTGGACGTTTTTATTTAAGTTGTCCAGACCTTGCGTGCGTGCGCGTGTGTGTGTATGTTTGTATTAAACAGTTAGCACCTTTGTAACGAGTGGATGTCGGAGAACGGCGACGCTCTCTCTCCGCTGAGTGTGATGCTGTGGCACAGAACCAGTTCGTCAGCTGCTTGTTTCTCGTTTCATTAGAACATTGCGTCGACTGTGTTTACCCAACAAGCTTTTGGTGTTGCAATATGATAGTTTAGCACTGCTTATAAGAGTGGATATTTTATATTTTATAACACCCTTTACTATCTGTCTTCCTATTACTTGGAAAACACATCTATCCTGCAGTGTGAATTAACTGCAACTTGTTTAAAACTTACAGCAATATACCATATTTAGCTCATTTTGTTGGCTTGCCAATATTTTGATATTTATGTGTCTTCTTAGAAGTGTGTGGCTTTTTTTTTTCTTCCTAGCCCCCTAATTTTCTTTGCTTTAGAAATGCTTTTTACATGATATGGATTTTACAAAACGAAAAATAATTGTAGACCACAAAGAACCTTGTTGGCAAACACTGTTATTTTACCCATTTTGATGATGCACATGATTTCAGCTTTCTCAGTACACAACGGCAACCCTGTCGAGAGTCCTTTTATTAATCATTATTACATATTGATATGGGAGCAACAAGGCATATGTACGTGTGTTTGTTTCTGTATTTAGTGCACTTACTATAACATAAAATAGGCTTGAAAATAGGAGTGTTTTTTGGAGCTTTCTAGTGACCTGGAGTGTGTGGTGTGACTTTTGTACCCAGGGAAACAGGAGGCTCAAGTGTCTTCCCTTTGTCTGCAATGTTATTTCCAAAACCAAGGTTAATCCTTAGAAATCCTCTTAGACAGCCTATGAATTTTACCCTGGTTCGTTTTGTATGCTACCTACTTGAAAAGCAGGAACCGGCATCCGACTCTTGTGCCGGTCATTGTGATGAAATATATGAGAGCCGCGCGACGGCTCGTAACTGTTTATGACACATAGGTAACAGATAAAATGAGACTAACGATGTAATTAAGGTTTCCAAATCTGAAATGAAGCTGTATAGTACCTAACACTTGGAGGAATCAACACCTCCTTCGTGTCTGAACTGTTACACTTTTTTCTCCCGAACTTGTTGTATTACCTGTGCATTAGTATCCCTTAACTAATTAATAAAGTTTGATGACTAAATCTGTGTTGTGTGTGTAAGATCTTTACCAGTCTCGTTTCAAATGTTGTCAAATATGTACAAGCCTTTTAATCAGTATTTATCTTAGTCTTAGTGTTTTCAGTTTTTATTTAGTCTGGCTGTAGAATTTCTTCATTGTGAGATCAATAAAGCCTATCTTATATGGTCAAGTTTAGGGAAGTAGATATTTTGCTCTGACCCTTTTCTGGTTCATACACATCTGCACATTTCTGCCTTACTTGAATGGCATGTTCTTGTGTCTTTGCCATTTTAAAGATTAGAAATACCCCATGGAAGCAGAAAACCAAGACATACTAATGCAAGTTTTTAGATGTTTTTTTTTTCTTTTTTTTTTTCAATTTAAATAAGTTCACCTTAAATAAGTTCAAGTTTTAATTTTGAGATTATCCAACAGTTTCAAAAGAGCAATAATGGTGGGGGACACTGTTGGTTATAATGCATGTAGTTGCTAGGGCAAAATATACCTACATGAAGATATTTTAACATTTTAAACACAAACATTTAAATCGACAACAATCTCAGACATATGAAAGGCAAATGCAACTTTCAGGAGGGAAATGTAGATAACCTGCTCCCCAGCAACATCCTCTTTATAAATTGCAAGGCTTTCCCCAGGCAGCTAAAGTAAATGGTCTATATATAGTCTAGGTCTGCCCTATGACTCCCAGCAGGACATGCCAGGAAATCCTGCAAAGAGGGGCGTCCAGGAGGCATCTTGATCAGATGCATGAATTACCTCAACTGTTACCGATGCAGAGAATCAGCAGGTGTACCTCAAGCTCCCCACCCAATATCTATCTATCTATCTATCTATCTATCTATCTATCTATCTATCTATCTATCTATCTATCTATCAAATAAAACCATTAATGGTTCATTTTTGGAATGCCATAAAATATTGTCAATAAAATGTTCTCAGTACTTCAGATTAATTGTCAAATTAGCAGGAATTGTGAAAAGAAGAATGTAAAAATACAATAATAGTAAAATCATTGTGTTACTTTAAGGCTCTACGCTGCTCTGTTCGACATCACCAAGCTATAGCTTAATGCACTGTACATGCTTTTTACTGTAAAACACGAAAAAAAAAATATTGCATTGTAGGGCTTGGAGTCCTTCAGAGAGCCAACGCCGTACCGGGTTCCAAAGACGAGCAGCGAAACGCCTACAAGTCCCATGATGCCTCGAACAGCTGATCGACAACAGGAAGAAGTCATGTCTACAGCTAGCGTGGACGAAAGCCCTGCTGCGATGGACAAAGAGGAGAAAGCTTGCTCTGTTTCCAACAGGTACACCGCTTTCATGGTGGGATTTCTGCCGTGTGAATCTTCTGGTTATTTGGTTATTTATTTATAGAATTGTTAAACATTTTTTTTTCCTTATTTCAGCGGCAGTTAAGCATTTTTTTCACGGACACACGACCACTCACACTGACTGTGCCCTCCATTAAACTGAAACTTGTCCAAGCTAATAGGTTAGTTAATTTACAGTGTCACCAGCTAATATAGTAACCCGTCGCAATGTCCACTCGTGTCCCATATTACACCAGCCATATGGCTTTGTGTTTTAAAACAGGCGATAAACTAACCATACTAACACAAACATGCTCGGAAACTTTACGGTTTAATATGGGGGGAATTGGGGGGGAATTACGGTAATCCAGTGACAACGGTGTAGATTTTGTATCGCGATGAGTCATTTTAATATTCCGGACAAGTATGTTCTCCTCACCTTGCATTCGGGGTTTACGGGATAAAGGAAATGAAAGTGTTGCTGATTAATACTGTAATTTAACATACACGTATGATCGTTGCGGTCACATTTAGAAGTGACCAGCGTCACACCAAAAACGTAAAGCATGTTACCACGTTTCACCACACGGGGGCGCCGCTGCACCAGTCTCCTGCAGTGGTGATGGATGTCACTCCCATTAAAAGCGCTCTCGTGGGGGCATTTAACATGGGGTTTTCGAGGTGGTGGCTACAGACATTTTTCATTCCACATGTTTCTTGACTTCTTTCCAGAAGTTTTTGTATTTAACCAGGGTCAGTGCATGACATGACAAATGCGCTTCATGAAGGCGGCCTGGGGACCTGATGTCCTCCAGTAGGCCCTCTGCTCACCTTCGGAGGTCGACTGGCATTTGCCTGTGACCACCTGAATTTGCCGGTGCGGCGCCTTGTTGTTTACACAGATGAGAGCAGGTTCACTCTGCGCTCTGTTACGCTTAGACCCGTTGTTAGATCCTTAGCTGGTGCAGTGGGTCCGGGATTCCTCCTGGTGCGTGATGATGTGGTAAGAGTATGCAGGAAGTTCCTGGAGGATGAAAGAGATGATACCATTGACTGGTCTCCACACTCCCCGGAACTAAATCCAATAGAACGTCTCTGAGAAATCATGTTTAGGTCCGTCCAACGCCACCAGAAACCCCAGGATGCCGTATTTCCCCTCATAAGGAGCTTGCCCTGACGTCGTCCGCCATGTGTATAAGATACTACTGTATAACTACTGAGGAGTTTTAGTAAATTGGACCAGCCTGCTGCTTCAGTTTTTCAGTTTTACTTTCTTCTGAACTTTGGTTTAAGCCCTCTGTGGGTTGAAGATTTTCATCAAACGATGTGGCGGTGGCATCTATTGTTCATAACACATTACCAGTTCCGTATCAGCAAGGGTATCCAGTATAATTAACTTTTTTTTTTTCTCCAATTGAGATCTGATCTGTTTTCCAGGTGTTTCTTACATTTTTTTGAAACATTAGTTTTTGTTTAATCTACTGTATATTCCAAGCATGAAGTATTTGATTTATACAATTGTTTGATACATGGATAACTCCAAGCTAATATCAAGGAGACATTTCCACATACAGAGGCTTTGATGCGTATGAACACCCACTTAATGTGTTTTACTGGAGTGTTTCATGATAGACCAATGCAAAGTAGCAAATAATTGTGTGTAAATATTATATTTTTTTACTAATCAATTCCTGAATAGCGCGCCGTGCATTTGCGTTCAGCTCAGCTTTTAGTTTAAGGCCTCAGAGGTTTGTTTCAGAACGTTGCACACAAGGCTCAACACACCGTGCCCACAGTGGAAAAACAAAACAAAAAAAGAAACATGGTGACGGCAGCATCATAATGGGGAGGATGAATGGCGCTAAATACCGATTGATACTGGAAGAAGACCTGAAACTGTGACAAGATGTATTCTGTCTGGGCTTGAGCTGCTTTTCTAGAGAAAGTAATGGTCAGAAATGGAGATCTCTGGTTGCACAAACCTGACAGGGACATTTTCCCAAAAGACTTTAGGCATCATTGGAAGGAAAAGTTGCTATTGGCTTAGGAGAGCCAAATATTAATGTACACTTCAATATTAATCTTTAAATTTGTAAAAAGAATAAAAGAAAATAAACGGATAAAAGAAAAAAATACTCAAATCAATGTATTCTTCGCACTTTAATTCACAATTGTGTGCTACTTTGTGTTGGTCTGTCTCAATAATACCAGTAGAAAGGCGTTAAACATTGAGGCTTCATGTGGAAAATTTCTAGGAATGTTTGTACACTGCAAAAAGGAACTGAAAGTACTTTATTATCCTGCAAAGCTACTTTATTCTGAAATCCACTGCCATTCACTAAAATTTTTAAGCTATTTGCAAATGAAATTTTGTTCTGTACGCACTCTGTGCTTACAAAATGACAATAAAGTTCGTCTAAGTCTAAGGTAAGTAAAATGTTCTTGAAATGAGTGTATTTGCCCCTGATCTGCCAGTGAAATAAGAGTTTTGCACTTAAAATGGGTACAACTCATCTCCATCATCTTATTTCAAGTGCAGTATATCTAATTGTCGTATTTTAAGGGGGAAAATACTCATTCCATTGTCAGATCATCTTATTTACCTGCTCAAATCAAGGACAAACTACACTCATTTCAAAAATTTTTACTTTTTGTAGTGTATCAGATGAATAAAAGATTTAAAAAAAGATCAAATCTTAAAATCAATAACCAGTAACAGTACAGTAAAAACAATAAAAAGGCAAAAGGCAATAATACATTTTACAAGGCACTGCAGGAACGTCAATGTAGAGATTAAACGTTTTCACTTTGTGGAATCAGATAACAACCAGGAACCTGTTTCAGTGCATTGGTATTTCATTAAAAGCATTATTTTCCACATTAAACAGCATATCCTGTCTTCACAAAGCTGTGTCTGACACACAGAGCAAATGTTATTGATGTAATCATACAGACAGCAGACTCTGTTGAAGTCCTCAGCCATTCTGCGGACCCTGCCTTGAATCCTTCCACAGTTTCTCCCAGTCGCTGCAGACCGGGCCTTGGGTCTGCGTAGCCGTGCAGAGCGGGCTGAATGTCTGCCATAGCGACCAGCCGGAGCGTCTTGTTTCACCGGCGCTTTCTGGTGCTTGCAGCTGTCTTCAGGCCGCGCTTTAAAGCCGGGCAGCCACAGCTCCTCAAGTGAGGTTAAAGTTCAGAGGAATGCCCCCCGTGGTTTGATCAGGGAACCCGACATGAGCCGTCCAAGCTCAGGGTGTTGGTTTAAAGTGAATCTGTTTGCTTCTGTCATTTTTGTTTTTGTTGTTTTGTTTTGTTCTGAACTGCATAGATTTGGAGAAAGAATAATACAATGATGAAGACTTTATTTTTGCTTTGCTGGTCTGGGCTTGTTGTGGCCCGGGAGGAGTGATCGGGTAAGTGAATGGCCGACAGCCGTTCTTCAGACTTTCAGCTGATCGAGCAGGAGGGTTGGGTTTCATCATGCTGTTTATCCCCTCCGTCCTCAGGGGGAGGGGAGTCTAGGAGGAGCTCTGTGTGTGTGTGTGTGTGTGTGTGTGTGTGTGTGTGTGTTTGTGTTTGTCTGCAGTGGAGTTGACATCTCCAGTCTCGGGGTAAGGCAGAGACCTAGCGAGTCTCTGCAGGGTACAAGCACATCGCGTCCTCCCACCCCCTCCCCTTCCTCCTCCTCCTCCATTTTCTCCCTCTTGTCACCTCTTCAACTCAGCCCGAGGCGTCTCCTCTTTGGGTCCAGTCATCGTCGGAGCACAACAACAGCTGACTGGCTGTCTGTTCCGTCCTGGAAAGTTTCTTTCTCAGTGCGCCTCGCTCCCCTCCGGCCCCAGTTTCCTGCACTGACTGTCCCAAGTGTTTGTAAGACACCGTGTGCGTCTCTGTGCCAGCACTGGGGAGGTATGGCTCTAACCCGATGCTATTAATATAAGCTAATGAACATAATCTGGGAAGGGGTAGGTGATCCTCTTAGATTTGCTGGCTGGGCAGCCAAAGGGGAGGAGCAGGGAAAGAGGAGGGAAAAGGCTGCCCTGCAGTCTCTCACTCCGAGCCAAGCGCTGGACTCTTCCTCCGTTCAAAGAACGGGAGAATCTGACAGATAAACAGATGTTTTAAGTTTCGTTTCTCACCCATGTCAATATCCCCTCATATCTCTAACCACTCTGTTTCTTTGGATGTCTGTCAACAAGGGGTGTGGTGGTTAAAAGTGTCGTTTTGCTCCCACATATTAAAAATATGACCCGTTGGCAGCAGTGTTGAACTAAAACACAGGTAGAGCCGAAATATTTTTACTCCCGCCATGAACACTGTACCGGCTTACTCAGGAGCCAGAATATCTGGCTGTTGGACTCTCAGATCTGATGGCAGGTAAGTGTCTTGCTTATTTATTTATATATATTTTTTAAATGTTTTCCGGTTGTAAAGGTGCTCTTTTTCATCCGTGAATGTGGAATGTACTGTAGTCTGGGTCTCTTTTTGTGTTAGAGCTCCAAGAAACTCAAGTTAATTTCACAAATCAACTTTTTTAGGCTGATCCGAGCAAGGAGAACTCCTGCATTGTTTTGCATTGACTAAATGTTAGTTTGTGTTTTGCATCTTTATTAATTTCTAATGACATTTAAAAAACAAACAAAAAACAAATAAGACATTCATGTGCTTAGCTTAGTTGTTTCACCTGTGCTGCAAAGAGTCGTTCTTGTTTACCTGTAATCGGACCTTTTTGTCAACCTTTTTTTTTTCTGCATGTCATGGTTTGCGCTCACCATTTGGGAGCAGTGAACACGACGAGCATGATTCAGCCCAGTCAGGCGGGCTAATCTCTTACGGCCCCCTGGCTTGGCTTTAACTGATAGCCCAGTCTCCTATGTAGCTCTTTGTGTTGTCGGCGTCCACTCCCCGGCTTCGCCCAGGTGACTCTGATGAGATAAGATAAATGGTTGCCCTTTTGTCGTTTGCTTCCCGACCCTCTCGGGACTGCACCTGAGGCGGTATATGAGCCGCGTAAAGATTTTCAGAGACTTGACTGGATGACGGCGGACGTCTAGGAAAGTCCTCCCTTCTGTGGTTATGGCCTCTGGGTTTTTACAGTCCTCTCTGGGTGAGGTGTGGATGTCTGAAATACTGGAGTAAGTGCTGCTAAAACCTTGCCGCTGGTTCGATTTCGTGCTTAGAGAGGCTTTGCTTTATGTTTAAAATTAAGCAATCAGGAGTTTCATGTAATATTTGTGGCCTCTATCTGATTTTGATTTATAATTGCTCCAAAAAAAGTAAAAAACAAAGCAACTTAGGCCTTTGTTTAGCAGTAGTATTTAAAGCTTGTTACTCCACATCACTCCAGACTTTTTGAATTGAGAAAGCTTCCTGGAGAGGAAGCGAAACGTCTTCAACTATGGAAAACAAGTCCAGTTGCTTTGTTTTTTTACTTTTTTTTGGAATGACCATGACCTGGATGACTGAGAATCCTCACCAGCATTTATAATTGTTGTTTTCTTTTCCCTAAAAGTATGACGAGTTTGACCCCTGCAGGAGCAGTGCAGCAGATCTCCAGTGAAAGTTAAACCTCAAAGAGGTTCTTCTGTTAGATGAGACCCGAATAACCACTACCATCAAGCCATTCGTTGCTCTTTGAGATAAACCTCCTTGTTCTGCATGTGAAGCAGCTGTGTTACCGAAGTCTGAAGCCAGTATCAGTTTCTGCAGATGAGTCACAGAACACTTGAATTAATCAGTCCTGCCTCTCTGTCTGGCTGAAGAAGACGCGGCCGGCCATTGCGTTTGGTTTGAGTAGTTTATGCAAATTCACCTCTCTCGTGTGAGAGCCTCCCGCCTGGTTTGAATCAGCTTGTTGTCATTTGTTTCCCGTCTCGGTTACTGGGACGACGCGGTTTGTTCGGCGGGACAACTGGTCGGATGACTCAGCAGGCGGTGGTAACGCTCACAGCACGGAGAAGCTGTGGACTTTTGCCTCCTCTGCGGCTGCCAGTGTTGTTTCATTCAGCGTTGCGGCCGCCCGTGTGAAGAAAATACAAATTTAGAAGATCCACAACATCAGCGGCAGAAATGCTTGCGGTACAACCCGACTTGAACATCTTCTCCATATTGAGGAACCTGCGGCAGAGCTGTGGAGAATCAAAGCACCTCCTCTCAAGTCTTCTGCAGCTTCTAACAGGCCCCCCCCTCCCCCCCACCAGGATCACCAGCAGTCATTTCCCAATAAACTCCGTCCAACTTCCCTTCTGCTGCTGAAGAAAGGCAACATTTATGGAGCTAAATGCGGGGAAATCCTGCAGAACACCCTGTAAGAGGCTGTAAAGGCTTGTGATGGAGGTTCATCTTCCAGCACAGCAGCCATAGCTACGTTGCAGTGTTTTTTTTTAGATCAAAGCATTATTCTTTCACTGGAGGAGCCTTGACAAAGTCTACACTAGACAGTTTTCATCTATTCCAACTGAGTTGGAGCTTTTTTGCAAAGACGAATGAGCAGAAATCTCTATAATTCCAATAAAATTTGGTTTTACAAGTCATAGGTTATACACGAATCAACCCAGTTAAGCTTCTCTCTCTGTGTTGGACTATCGAATAAAGTTCAACAAAGTTTGTCATGGTAACGTGATCAAATGTTATAAAGTTAAACGGTGATGTATGCTGATGAAAGGCTCTGTATCCGTGCTGATTAAACATTAGGATTTCTTTGATTGAGTCGTCACCTCTGATCAGGGCGAGATAAGAAGACGAACAGCCTCCGTTTCACAAAGTGTGAGGATATTAAAGTGCTGAGTTATCTCTTACTTGCTGCAAAGGCATGTTTGCACTTCATGTCTTTTTTTTTTTTTTTTTTTTCAAAACCTAGTCATTTATAAGCTCTTTTATATCTTAAGCTTTTATCCCAAATCAGCTGTAAAGGGTCCCTTTTATCTGTTGCCTTTTTCTACAATGGTGTACAAAGTTCAAAAGCTGAGGAAAGAAAAAAAAACCTAAACATTAACCCCTGGAAGGAGGTACAGTAGTCCATTGCTGGCACAGTATTGTTTACCATCAGTTATCTCAGCCAGCTTTTGTTACGTCTTTTTTTTTTTTTTTTAAGTCCAGGATGGTTATAGTTTCATGCTTCAAGCATAAAAGAAAGTTCTTTGGTTCAGATATGACTAAGACGAGCATCAGCAGACGTGTCTGTATTTAAAAACAACCCGTCGTCTTTTGCCGCAGACACTGATGCTGTGATCTGTTGTGTGTTTGTTTGCTCATTTAAAGTGGAGGCGGTGAGGGATCGCTGGACCGACTGCTTCCCTCCGTCGGCATGGGCCGCCCTCCCAGGAAGCGGACCACCAGCCAGTGTAAATCCGAGCCACCGCTGCTGCGCACCTCCAAACGGACCATCTACACGGCGGGTCGCCCGCCCTGGTACAATGAGCATGGAACTCAGTCCAAGGAGGCCTTTGTCATTGGTAAGAAACGGAGAAGACGGGCAGTTTATGTACAAATATCTGCTGTAATCTTACAGTGTATATAGGAGGAAAAAGTCCTACATTGAATCGTTTCAATTTTATTTATTTTATTTTTTTTTCGTGCTGTGGTCTGAAATTATTTTTAGTTGTCTCTTTTCTCCCCCCCTACTTTCATTCATCTGGAGCAGTTTGTTTTATTCATGTATTTGGAAAACTCCATTGGCAGCTTCTTTCATTTATTGTTGTAGTTCTGGCTGAGGTATTGGGGTTTTATTTCTCTGTAACAAAACTACAAGGCCCATGATGCAGTTCAGCCTTCCTCATAAAGTAACAAAAGGAATCGCTTCCTGAAACGGACTTATAGTGTGTGTTGGGCAAGCAGATCAAAACGTCCTTTATTAGGAGCTGCGTCGTCACAGTAAAGAATATATCTATGAAGTGTGGCATCAGAGTCAGAATGGCTGTTTTGAAAAATACTTAGCATACATCAAATCAGAGTATTCTATTACTGCTAACTCCACTAACAATATTTAAATACTCAGAATCATGCGTTATTATCCATGCAGCTGTGATAGCTGTATGCATAAGATTTGCAGTGAAAAAAAGCGGGAAAATCAAATTAGTGTTTAGCGAGTTATGATTATTTAAACACGCACCTGTCAGACAGATTAGAGCGGGCGACCTTTCCAAGATGGCCGCCCCACCGCACTTCAAGTTCGTCAGGCCTAAAGAAAACCAATACGATCTCAAGATGGGGTTGCCTGAAAAGTAACCAATCATTGATGGTTTACTTTCTCCGGTGGACGCAACCCTCAAATTGTCAAAGGTTCACACAAGCAAGCAGAAATAGTTGGAGAGAGGCTACGGCTGCATGGCAAACAAACCACGAGCGCACAGAGGAGCATGCAATCATGTGGGTGTTATATCGGGGCCTCGTGGTGCTGGCTCTGCACGTCAAATGATCACAATGCACGTGGCGAGTATTGTGATGGGAATTAAATTAAAAAGCTCGTATGAGTATTTATTGTGTGTGTTCCCGTTTGGCAGAATTCAGACTGAATTATATATATATATATATATATATATATATATATATATATATATATATATATATATATATATATATATATATATATATATATATATATATATATATATCATTTTATTTTATTTTTAGTTTTACTTTATGGAGAACTATTTTGACACTACTTGTGTAGTGTCAAAGATGGAAAAAGCTTGCTTTAGATATTAGATGAAATTAAATTGTGCTATTTTAGGTAATAGATTTGATTTATTCAAAGTATTATTTGTCATTCAAAACCTTTTTGCGGTTTCAATCTGGAAAAGGTGTAGAAAGTATTTAACTCACTATTCTTTCAGAAACTGTTAACATTTTACTTCTTAATCATTTTGCTAAGCCGTCATACCTTTAAGTCTGATTAAAAGTGGATTTTTTTCCCTTTTTGAATCAGATTTGATTAGTTTGAAATTAGTAACAATCCTTATTGATTAATGGGACTTATATTTACTACTTTTCATCAGTCCCAAATTGTTCATTCACTGCCACCACCATCTTTTTAAGCTAAAAAAAAAAAAAGACGGATTACATTTGATCTCAATGATGTGAGCGTTATTTCCACACCGTTGATTCTCTCATTACTGTCGCATAAAATGCCGCTTATATAAACATAAACAGAGCCATTTTTCACTGCTCATGGTTCTTACCCAAATTGTTTACTATGGTGTGAGAAAATGCAGGCCAGAGAGAGCTGCATGTCAGTGAAAGTAAGTCAGGAAGTGAGCCAAACTCCTACGCATCGCTGCCTCGATTCTTCACAACCTGAGAGGTGCGACTGTGACACGCACGCTCTGAAGAAGATTTGGACATTTCAATCGGGTGTTAATCGTGCCTAAAATAATTGGAGAACATTATCCTGGCAGATAAAATAAGCTTTTATTTTTCATGCTTTGAACATTATGAGGAAAATTAATGAGATAATGCTGTTTGTTTGTTATGCTGGAAAATACTGCTGTCATAGATAAAACAAGTTAGTTTACCTGCTTATTTGGCAGAGATGATGTTAGATATGATGTTGCTCTTTTTTTTTGTTTGTTTTTTGTTTTTTTGCTCACTGAAGCTGTACAGTTTGAATAAATTTTTTTAATTTTACTTTTCTGGCTATGATAATATTCAGGGGACACCCAGCACTGGCACTAATTTTCCAATATAATTTTAATCCAGGTCAAATATTTGCAAATATTTATGTAGGTACTAGTGATGTTTTGTCCATATTGCTAGGTAATATGGACAAAACACGACGCAACAAAGATGCCGACTCTTGGTTTGTGTGAAATAACAGTTGAAAGGAAGGCTTTGTGGTATTAGAGACTCATGCAGTAGCGATATATTTGGTAAATATGGTAGTAAATCAAAATTTTTTCCTCACACTGCTCTTACCTGTCATTGCAACACTTCCAGCTGTCTTTGTGACCTTGAGTATTTTCGGCACCGTGATCTTGTGCCAGTCTGAGCGGATCTGCTGCAGTGAGACAGCAGATCCGACAGGCTGAACTTCCTACTGGCAAGAAAACGTTCGTGACACTTGGAATAATTTTGCTAAGAAATACTACATCCCAACTGTACCTTGTAATATAATTATTGCATATGCCAATATTGTGATGATGACGATATATTTTTTGATATATTGAGTGCTCAAAATTTTTCCTGTATTCAAATGATTTATAATTAACATCTTTTTTTGTTAATTTACTGTAACAGGTCTTTGTGGAGGCAGCGCTTCAGGAAAGACCACAGTTGCAACGAAAATCATTGAAGCTTTAGATGTACCATGGGTCGTACTCCTCTCAATGGACTCTTTCTATAAGGTATGCGTGATGATGCAGCGCGTCTGACACGTACCGACTGGGTTGTGTGTACATACATCGCTAAATTGATTTTTTTTTCTGTAGATTTGACTTTAATGCAAGTGAAAATCTTTTTTTTTTTTTTTTTTTTTTCTCACTTACATTCACACACACGCACACAAAAATCCACCCAATGGCCTGAAGGACAGATATATAGTGCAAAGAAAAAGAAACAAAAGTACAGTTCATTTCAGATCCTGAAGCGGGTTAAGAAAAGAGAAGTGACAGGAGAGAGAAGCCAGACTGAATAAAAAAGACTCGTGTTGAAAGCAAAAAGAGTGCTGGAGTCCAGACAAATAAGAGCCGGCCTTTTTTTTTTTTTTTTTCCCCTCTGCGAGTTCGCCCACTCTGGTTGCGTAATCCTATTCTGCAGGGGGCCATACCCGACCAAGGACCGCTGCCGCTAAGGCCTTCAGCTGGTTCTCTCATTGCGTTAACAGGGATTTCTTTTTTTTTTTTTTTTTTTGATTAGCAACTCCATTTTTCCTGTTGGAGGAGCTTCCAGCCCACACAGAGCGAGGAACATCAGTTTGTAATATTAAGTGTGTAATCAGCTCACTTACGAAGGAGGTGTCGGTGTTCAGTAAGTGCCAAATAGGAGGTCTGGGCTTTTCAAAGCACAACCAGCCTAGGGGTACACACACACACACACACACACACACACGCACGCACGCACGCACACACACACACACACACACACACACACACACACACACACACACACACACAGAAACAGCACCTGGTACAGACGTCACAGTGGCGCATGATGTTCTGCTAAATTTAGTTTCCTAACTTCAACTGCTGTTGAACAGGGATCAGTGTTTATATCATGTGGTAATATTTGACAGTATATTAGTCATAATGCATATTTTTTTACTATTTTTAGAAGAAATTTTCATGTGCTTTCTTGCATAAACACCAAACCCAGGCAGTTTTTTTTTTTTTTTTTTTTGGTTAACCTAGAAGTTACGCTGTCCTGACCCAGTGCGCCTATCCTCAGGTCCTGTCCCCCGAGGAGCAGATGCTGGCAGCCAGCAGCGATTATAACTTTGACCACCCCGACGCCTTCGACTTCGAGTTGCTGACGCACACCCTGCGCAAACTCAAACAGGGCAAAAGCGTCAAAATCCCCGTCTACGACTTCGCAATTCACGGGAGACATAAGGAGTGGGTAAGGATGGGTGGAAACGTTTCAACCACAAACAGTTTTAATGGGATTTTATGCAGTAACCAACACAAAAGGGGGGCATCATTGCGATGTTTTCAGATATTTTGCAAATGAAATCCTCAAAAGGGGTTTTGAATGCGCTTCTCGAGGACAATATCGAACAGCACCGCACATTTGCCCTGAATGCGCCATGCCCATCCGTCATGGTGGCGGCAGCATCATGCTGTGGGGCTTGTCAGCGTTATTGGGAAAAGCGACGGAGCCAAATGCAGAAAAACTCTGGGAGAGAACCTGCAAGGGTGTTGGATGATGGGGCCTGAACACAAACACCCACTTTGTAGATTTTTATTTGTAAAATATATTTTTTTTTTGCATGTGTGTGCATGTCTGTGCCGTGTCTCCCCTGTGGTGGACTGGCACCCTGCCCCGGGGTGAACCCTGAGACAGGCACCCGCTCTCCACCCCCTCTGACCCACTTCCACCCCTGCAACTAAAGGGATAGATCAGTTACTGCCGTGTATGTTTCCTTCCACTTAAAAAGTGTGTGCTACTTTGTGTTGATCCATTTCACAAAATCCTCAAAAACCTGGAGATTTGTGGTCGTAACGTGGGAAAAAAAAGGAAAAAGCTAAAGGGGTAGAAATCCTTTTGGCACTGTAATCTTTTCTTCAGCCTTTAAGTTCTACTGAGGTATCACTTCATTAATCTGCTCTGTCATTATCTCCATGTTTCTATAGATGTTTAACCTGAATATTATGCGTCTGTTGACCACAGAAAACTCTGTATGGAGCCAGTGTCATCATCTTTGAGGGAATCATGTCCTTTGCAGATAAAACGCTCCTGCAGGTACCTTTTTATAAATACTCACTGCAAATAGTCTAATTTAGAATATTCTTCATATCTTACAGTTTTAAATGTTATTGGATGTGTAAAAAAAAACAACCCAGATGAGTCTTTTTAGTTGCACATGTTTACTTTCTCACTGTGCACATAAAACAATGCAGAAGCCTCATATCAGCCTCACATCATGTGGGCTGATATGAGGGAGCAGAGAAATGCCAGAGATAAATTAGATTCTGTTTCTGTGTCATGCACTTTCCTCACGAAAGAGTTTGTTTTTTAAGTATTAAATGTCACTCATTAAATACATATATTCAGGTTTCCTTGTTTCTCTCTTCATTGTTGCAGGTAGGGTTGATCAATAAATCAGTTTTATGGATTTATTCAAATTTGCAATTTATAAAGATTACATTTTTCATAAATCTGGATTATTTTTTTACTATTATTATTTGCCAATGCACTCCTTGGGCTTCCATGAAATTTTGCACTTTATCAGTCCCAAAAGGGGAAATTGTTTTGGTAATAGCACTTTAATTAATCAATTTAGTGCCTCCTTAAATAAGGAGCCTCTAACTTTAATAAATTAAAGTTAGTTTGAAGTTACGCAAGTGAAGCGAAGCCTGTTAGATGTATAAAACCAGTAGCAGCAAACATTTTGTTATATTTTCATTGTTTACAATTCAAGGTCCTGCGATCTTGTTCTCTAAGAAAGTTTCACAGCTTGTACTTAGTTGCACTTTGAATTCAGGTCAACTCGCAGACGAGACGATTAAAAGAAAAGTATATTTAATATGTATATATATATATATATATATATATATATATATATAATTTTGTTTGTGTCTAATAAAATGGAGGGAAAATAATTGATTCATCGGATTTAGTATATTAAAATCAGAGATTTTGTTTTTAAGTCATATTGCCCAGACCTAGCTGCCGGTATTAAATTCTGGCCTCCTTATTGTGATGCAACGCAGTTGTTTAATGCGAAGCTCTGTGAAATATCACAGGAATATTTTCAGTAAGTATTAAAAGTTTGCAAATGCAAAGTAATAAACTTGTTTTAAAGACTAAATTAGTTTAAATTTGACATGTTAAAAAAAGGCCAAACAAGAAGATTGCCATTGTTTTATCTGCTTAGCATAAAGCTGTACATATAACCAAGCGTTTTCTAACTATGTCGCCTTCCCCTTCAGTTGCTCGACATGAAGATCTTCGTGGAAACGGACTCGGATATCCGTTTGGTGCGTCGGCTGAGGAGGGACATCATGGAAAGAGGCCGCGATATTGAGGGCGTCATCAAACAGTACAACAAGTTTGTGAAGCCCGCTTTTGAGCAGTACATTGAGCCCACCATGCGCCTGGCTGATCTCGTGGTGCCACGTGGTGAGTGCTTCTAAGCACGGATGAAGTACTTCAGCACTACATAGAAACAGATAAACATAAAGATGAAACCCAGGCTATAAAAGATAAAGAAGCGTTGTGATTACGTTGGCTTTTATCATCCTGTCAGGTGGCGGCAACATGGTAGCCATTGACCTGATTGTGCAGCATGTTCACAGTCAGCTAGAGGAGGTAAGAGAGGTCACACTCATACGAACCTAAACATTAAAATATGTCCAATAGTTTTCAGTGGAGCCCCACTTCCCTTCGTTCTTTGTAGTTCGTGCCGCTTCCTTTACAGTTGTACTGCTTAATTTAACCGTATGCACTCAGCTGGGTTGTTTTTTTGCTCACACCCTTTTTTACATTTAGCGCGCAAGTGCCGTCACTCCCTCTAGTGGATGATGGTAGTACTGCCTGGGTTTTGGTGAGAGTTGGATGTCTTTGGAATAGTCTCGAATGTCGCACTTTTACAGTTTTTTTTTTACATAAGCTGCACTTATGAGAAACTAATTCTGCCTTGTGTGTATTTGGGTTGATAACATCACGAGAGGCACCAAAATCAAGCTGATCATCAAGCCTAGTTAAAACTAGTGTTGATGGGCGACTTTGTAGATTTCACCATAGATTATGAAGAATGCAAGTTGTTCTCGGCTCTGCCTTGATCCTCTTTACAACCTGCCTCCGTGTTTTTTATTGTTGTCAAAATTCCTTCAGGTGGAATTTAAATAAAGACAGACGAATAAAATGGGAGAAAAGAACAAAACAAATGGATGTATTTAAAAAAAACAAAAAACTAGAGGCATATAATCATGGATGCTTGTTTAAGCAATGTTGGATTTTATCGTCATTGAGTAATGATTTATAGCAAAATAGAATAAACTGACCATGATATTTTGTACTATTGCTGACAAACTGTATCGAAACTGAGTCCGATTGATTTCTGGCTGGTAGCTTTAAGGAGTAGGAGCAACTCTGTCTCCAGACTCATGGCTACTACTTTCTATAATATACAGTCTGTGTTCCTACCCGCAATGTGTTTGTTAATATGCGACATGTGAAACTGACTTTTGGTTTTCGTGTACACTCACCATTTTTGTTTGTGGGGAGCACCTTTTGCCATGGCGTAGCTAGCGTCTTTTTTTGTTTTTGTCCTCTCCACCACAAACACAGTATCACACATGCTGCTGATGGATTGCTCTCTCACTCTCTCCCCCCCCTCTTCACCCTGCATTGCTCACAGCGCGAGCTCAGCGTCAGGTAGAGTTGAATTTACCCTGTCTGTCTGTCTTTCTCTCTTCGACGTCTTCCCAGTTCACCAGTTGCTCCGGCTTCTCGCTGGAAATGAGAGAAGCCCCCCCCCCCCCCCCCCCTCTGAACACAAACCAACGCGTCTCCCTCACTGTGGTGCTGGCTGCCGTGACGCATCGGCAGGCGGTGCTGTTGTAGCTTGTATTATAATGAGGATTTTAGTCATCCGGCGTGCAACAATACGGTCTGGAACTCTGCATGGCTTTGGAAAAAAAAATGCTCATACCCCTTTAGATTTTCCACATTTTGTCAAGTTACAACCACAAACTTCAATGGCTGCTATTGGGAGGTGGGAGGAAAATTATATTTTCTAACCTTTTTTTTAAGAATATCTGCAAAATTTGGCATGCATTTGACACCAAATTAAAATCCAGTGCAACAAGTTACCTTCAGAAGTCCCCTAATTAGTTAACGGAACCTGTCTGTGTGTAATTTAATCTGGTTCTAAATGCAGCGGTTATGTGAAGGCCTCAGAGGATTGTTAAAGAACGTCGGTAAGCAATCAGCATCGAGAAGATCAAAGAACACAAACGACGGGTCAGGGAGAAAGTTGGGAAGATGTTCGAAACGCGGTTGTGAAACGATGTCCCAAGCTTTTCAGTCCCTCGTCTGAAAATGGAAAAAACCTACCCCGACATGGCTGTCCACTAGAAATGACAGGCTGGGCTTATAGGAGAGAACCTGCCAGGCTGAATGCAGAGATCCACAGCGCAGGTGGGAGAATCAGTCGACGGGATAATTAGTAGTCTTTCACTTCACAAGTCAAGCCTTTTATTGTGAAGTGGAACGAAGAAAGCCGTCGTTGAAAGAACTTTTGCAGTTCCCCACAAGCCAAGTGGGAGGGACGACACAGCATACGTTAGGTAGAAGATGCTCAGGTCAAATTCGACCAGAATGGATTATTATGACTTACACGCTTTCTGTGTGATACAGGCTGCATAAATAAACCTTGAGACGGGGGCAGAAGGCGGTCTGCGAATGTGCAGAGCTAGTAGTCATACCCCAGAAGACCCATAGCTGTAGCTTTAATGAAAGCTAGTCCTGAGTATACACTCAGGGGCCGTGAAAAACTAATGCATGCCACAATTGTTTTAGGCTCATCTCATTGAAAATCATGTCATTTTCCCCCTGAATCACAATAACGCTCGACTTCTACTTGGCCTATCCAATTAAAATCTGATGGAAAACGCACAGAGCTTTGCGGTTGTCGTGTGACAAAATCTGACAAAGGGGTTGTGATTGTTACAAGTCTGAGTCCACAGCACTGCAGATCGATTCCAGATCTATGAAAACGGCAGTCTAAAAAGTTTAAACGGGGTGCGGTGCAGCCAGCAATTCACTGTGAAGGTGTTGGTTTTCCCTCGCTTTGTTTTAAAAGAAATGACATCTCACACTTTTCCTGACTTCTGTGTCTAAAAATACAACCATGAGTCTGAGCGACTGACCCCTCCTTTCAGTGGCAACAACAGAGAGAGGGAGAAAGAGAGCATAACAGAAAGCGGAGAAAGAAAGAGAGAGAGAGGAAGCTCTCGCTGCAGCTATTGTTGATTATCGCATACCTCAGCCACAGAGAAAGTTTCCAATACCCTACTACAAAGCAGCGAGTTTTTCCATTGAATGTCGGCCACAGCATATGAGGCAGACACAGAAAGGAAGTGAGCTTGGTGTCTGTCTTTAGACACAGGATGTGCTGGGGCCTGTGAGCTGAAATACCAACCTTTTACTGTTTTACACGGTGAAAGAGTGACAGCCGCACCAGCGCCTGTGCGCCGCCCACGCGTACACACTGTGGATGCGCATGCAGATATCAAAATTCGATCCAAAAGGTGATACTTCTGTTGTCTACCCTGTCTGTAGAGATCTGTTAAAGTTTGGCCTACAACTCCAGGTCTTTAGAGCACCGTGGAGCGTATCCTCCGTTGAGTGCTTTTGCAATTGGAATGACAAATTCGACACACTTTCTCGAAGGTCTCGGCTGTCACACTTTACGCTGTAGCTGATTATGCTTCATCCTTTCATTCACCTGTTTTGCCTCTTCTCATTTGTCTTCTGTTTGTCTCTTTTTTTTTTTGTCCTTTTCTGTGTGATTCTTGTCCAAAAAAAAAAAAAAATCTCCCTTTAGAGGAAACTTCGCTGGGATATGTGAGCAGATCTGCTACGATTTCTCTTTTCTTGCATTTTTGGCTAATCTAACCTTTTGGTGCTGTGTAGATATTTTGTGGTGTCAACACAACTGCATCACTGGGCTTTTATAACGGCGTGTCTGCTCCTCTAGAGATCAAGATCGACTCATTAGAGTTTCAAATGTACTGTCTGTGAGTGGCTAGGCAGAGAGGAATAAAAAAAAAAATACAAACCTTTTTCAATTGTTTTTTACTTAAAGGGCATGTATCATCAGTTTTAAAGCTATACCTTTTCAAATGTGCTGTGTATTTGCATGCCTGAAATTGAGAAATATGTAAAGAAGAATTAAATCAAGCAAAGAAAAAAGCAAAAGTCTGTCAGGAACACAACTGAGAGTTGCTGAGGAGTAATGGTGTTTCTTCTGGATCACAGAAGTCTGCCATCAATACGTAACACCGTATTCACCTATTGCCAAAGTAGTGTTAGCAAAGTTTCTAGCTCATATTGGAGTACTGACAGCTGTAGCTTGGATAGGTAACAAACCAACATGGTACATGCATGAAATTTACCTCAGTACATAATAACTGCTTGTGAAAAAAAGAACATGTGGAAGCATCCACATAGATGTTGTAATTTTTGCTCCAATTCTGACCAGCATTGTTACTCTGATGCTCAGAGCCAGCAACGCTCCATTTCACCACACAACTATGTTACAGGAATGCTTATTAATGCTATTATTAAGCAAGTCTCACTTTCTTACACATAATCAGTCCGTGTTTAACTGCGCTACAGAATATAGCTGTCAACATTCCTGTTTTTCTGGGCATAAATTTGGACTCTTTAAATTTGAGAGAGAGAGAGAAGTGCCTCTTGGAATGTGGTTTTCACATACATTGAAGTTATTTTCTGGCTCTAAAATATGATGATATATTCCCTTTAACCTTTTTTTTATTTGATATTTATCATAATCTTTATATTTGCAAGTTATCACGGTCTCTATGCTGACATTTTTTTCCCACTAAAATCGTGTGCTCTGCAGTTTTGTGTTCTTTTCGTTTTTGATCCTGTCCAGTATGATTGCAATTTCCTTCTCTTTTCCTCCAAATTTGCTCTAACTAATAAAGAAAAAGATATTTTATTGATTTACTGTGCTACTTGCATCGAATTCACGAATGCAGAAAGTGTGTGCACGCCTCCGTGTGAACCTTACACAATTTCTGCAGAACTCTTAATTGCGGCCGCATTCATTTGTGTTTGCACTCAAGCCTCTGTCCATCTTTCCTTCCGTTTTCGGCGCTCTCAACCTCTGCCACCCCCGCTTTACTATTTGTTGCCGTGGTTACAGGGCAGCCCTGGCTTCTGCACACCAAGCCCAGCCCCTCCCCCAGACCCTCAGCATTCTGGAGAGCACACCCCAAGTCAGGGGTATGCACACCATCATCAGGTAAAAGCTGAGAGAAAGAAAAAAAAAATCACTATTTGTGACAGCGGAAGAGTTTACAGAGAAAAGCTGCTGCTGTCAGAATGAACCTTGTAACCCCCTTCTTTTTTTTTTTTTTTAACTGATCATCTCATTTAGAAACAAGGAAACCAGCCGTGATGAGTTCATCTTCTACTCAAAGAGGTTGATGCGCCTGTTGATTGAGCGTGCGCTCTCCTTCCTCCCTTCACAGGTTGAAAACATTTTAATAATTCAGTTTATGCTGCATTACATTTGTGTTGTCGAATATAAAAGGCATGGGGCCAGCCAACAATCAGCCAAAGACACAGTAAGAAAGAAAGGAGCATGTGGCTTTAAAATGTAGACGGCTTGAAAAGATAAAGACAAATGGAAAGATAACCTGCATTGTGTTAGAAGGCGATATGCAGGCTGAGATGACCTCCAACACAAGCATGGAAACATAGAAACTCACCACAATGGAAAGTTTTCAAACCTTCATCCTGAGCCGCTCTGTGCATTTCACAAACACACACAGGAGTTATGAATGCCCCTCAGCTTGTCTGAATGCATTTTGGGCAGAACAGCCAGCAGCACTCTGATCGGCTCTGTGTTAATGCTGTGACGATCTCCAACATGAACTCAGGTCCACGTAGTGCAGACGCCCCAGGGAGAGGACTACGAAGGCAGGACCTTCCATGGAAAGAGGGTGCGTGAGTTTCATTTAACTTTCCACACGGTCGTTACAGTTAAAAAGCGCTTAAAATAATTTTCTCTCCACCTAAAACAATGTTGTTCATTTTTATCTCTTTTTTTTCCCTAAAGATTACAGGGGTGTCAATCCTGCGAGCTGGGGAGACTATGGAACCAGCCCTCAGGGCCGTCTGCAAAGATGTCCGCATCGGAAAGATCCTCATCCAGACCAACCAGGACACGGGAGAACCAGAGGTACACCAGAGCTGTTAAGAACACATTACTAGTTCACATAAATCTCTTTCTCCAAGATGGACTGGTGTTTAAACTTTTCAATTAATCACGGCAGTTTTGTTTTAAAAATCCGATTGGTATATAGTTATGTAGTTGTACTAAAATATTAGTTATTCTACTTTCATTTTGTGAAGTTGGAAAGAAAATCTGATATTTTTTTTTAAGTTTTTATTAATTCTTAAATTTTGTATTTTGTTGCTCTTTCTATTATTGTATTTCCAATATAATAATGATGATGATGATAAAAGCACATATTATCATCATAGATTCTCAATAATGGTGCCAACCGTTTTGTTTCATACATACATAATGTTTTCATAATTATAAATACATGTATTTATAGTTTGTGTATAAATGCATATATATATATATATATATATATATATATATATATATATATATATATATATATATATATATATATATATATATATATATATATATATATGCCCTAAAGAGGTAAGGCAGTACTGGAAAACAATGGCGGCCACAGAGAAAATGGCTCTGAGGGCATAATTTGGACATTTTCACATACGGGTGTATTCACTTTTGTTGCCAGTGGTTTACACCTAAATAATTTAATATTTTATTCTGCAATTGAGTGATTTCTTCTTGTTAATATTCTAGCACACCAAGTCGGCAGTAAGGAGAATTAACCAAATCGTAATCAATATTGTCCCTCCAGGATTTAACATTAATCGCTAAGTCATGTTTTCATTGAATTCTGAGTAAACTAAAACTGTTTTGTGTTTTTTTTTTTTTGTTTCTCACTCTTCTGCAGCAACATCTTTGATGGCAGTTAAACATTCAATCAGTGAGGAGGGATTAAAATCGCAATGCTACGTGGAAATGCACAATTTTAAGAACAGATAACTTGGAAGGTGTTCGATACGTGCTTGACTTTGTCTCCTGGGACGGCGTTATTACTCTGAATATAGCAGCGTGTCACTGAAGTCACCTTTTTGATATTAACCACACATCCTGTCTGCACATTTTCAGCTTCATTACCTCCGTCTACCCAAAGACATCAGCGAGGACCACGTGATACTGATGGACTGCACCGTGTCCACTGGGGCCGCCGCCATGATGGCTGTCCGAGTTCTGCTGGTACCAGCGCTTCATCGTTAAAAAAAAAAAAAAAACATACTTTGTCTGCATTCATGAAGCTGCGGTCAATATTTAACCTTTTTTCGTTTGGCTGTTATTTTCAGGACCATGATGTTCAGGAGGACAAGATCCTGTTGGTCTCTTTGCTGATGGCTGAGATGGGAGTGCATTCAGTGGCCTACGCGTTCCCACAGGTGAAAATCATCACCACAGCCGTGGACAAGAAGGTCAATGATGTTTTCCACATCATTCCTGGCATTGGTAAGCGAAGCTCAAGAAGAAAATGTGCCGAACAACAATTAAAGGTTTAAGATTTTAGTTTTCCTTTTGATTTTCACTATTAATATTTTCTTTCTCAGCTCCCAGTTCTAGTTCTTTGACTGCAAGTTATTTAAGAGTCAGTGCTTTTTAATCTAACATGAAATCAAAAGATCATTTTGATAATCCACATTTATTAAACCTTTACCTCCATTTTTTTTTAATCTCAGATAGAGTTGGTTGATCTGATCATGGGGAAATTGTCAGATTCCAGACTTTGTGCGTCTTTAGTTATCGTGAAAGACGTTTTAAGTCAGTTAAAATGTTTAACTGTTTTCAAATGTTCTTTTTTGTTTCTACACTATCCCTACTTGCTTTTATTCTGTTTTATTTTCCTATATTTTAATCATGTAAAGCACTTTGCATTGTCTCTGTACTGAATTGTGCTATATAAATAAATTTGCCTTGCCTTGCCTTGAGCTGGTAATAAAACTACTTTTTATTTTGTGCAGGAAACTTCGGAGATCGATACTTCGGAACGGATGCGCCGCCCGACTGGAGCGACGAGGACGAGCCCAGTTACTGATCGTCGCTCTGGACTGAAGGATTCTGGACTGTGGCCTTGTGTGAGCAAGCTGAAGGCCTGCTCTTCTGCATCCCTCTCTCTGCTGCGTGCGTCCTTTCAAGGATCAAACAGGAATGGCATGAAAAGTTATCCACAGGAAAACTGAAGATTTCTAAATTCACAACCTTAATTGTGAATGAATGCATTTAAATTCTGTTTTGAACACCGTTAATGGACTATACCGCTATGGTGCGTTATGATTCTAAAATGTTTTTATTTGTACAGTTTAATATATAGTTTAAGTATTTTATTTTAATGCCTAAATTATGACAATCTATGAGTAACAATGTAGTTTTAATTTATATTTCTAGCCTGAAGTTATGTATTGTGGATGACACAACTGAATGTGAACTTGCACGTGTCAAAAAAAAAAAAAAAAAAACTATTTTTGACATTTATTTTTGCTTTTCTAACCACAAGCTTTCTTCAAAACTTTCAGAAAAGTAAAATCGTAGCACGAACCCGTCTTGCTCAACTTCCATCGCCGCCGGGCCTTTCTGAAGGACCATTCAATCGGAAAATGTGTGGGTGTGTGTCTTTTTTTTTTTTCTTTTTTTTTTTTTTTTCTAGCTCGTTCAACCTTTTCCTTCACCATGGATGCTGACCCAACCAGCCTAAAAAGGATGTTGAAAATGCGGTGTTCATTATACAGCTTTAAGCACGCACTTGTGGCGCAAGTTTAACGCTGGATGTCCGTTATTTTACATCTATTTTTACTGCGGGTGAAGCAGCTCAGCAGGACGGTTCTTTTTGCTGCAGTGAAAATGGGTCATCCACATAAAGCAAACACTGATGGGGTGTTTTATTTCAGTCTCACGTGTGTGGGTTTAACCCAGTGGGTGGGATCGGTCGTTTGAAAAGAGGATATGAAAGCATCCCGATACTCCGGGATATTTTGATTGTGGAGCTGTGTTGAAAATAAAAAAGATCTCAATCTGTTTTAAGTTGCTCCTTTGTTCTTTTCGTTGAACAATGTTCACAGTTTGCCAGAAGGATGGGTCACGCTCTTTAATATTCTGGTTTAACACCATCTTGGGTGTTAAACCAGAGCTTTATTTAATTACATATTACAAGAGTCACCTTAAAATTCAATTGTTAAGAATATAGTGTTTTTATCATTTAAGTTTTTTGAGCTGTCAGTTTATTTGAATTGGAAATGGTAAAAATCTTTTATAAAAAGGGTGGTGGTCATGACATGTTAGTTCAATACGTGTAACATTTGCTCCTCTCTATTCAGTTTATCAGCCTGTTACTCTACAGTACGCCTGTCTCTCCGTACAGAAGTCAAATAGTCGTTTGTGTGCCTTTTTCGTGAACATTTTCACATTTTATGTAACCAGCACGAACTTCAGCGTATTTGACGATTTCATGTGTCAAACCGACCTGAAGTGTTGCACAGTTGTAAAGGTACAGGAGAATGATATTTTTCAAATAAAATCTGAAATGTGTGGCGTGTATTTGTATTCAATCCCCCCCTCCCCATACGCACACATACACAGACACCCTGTATTAATATGTTGAAGTCCCTTTTTTACTGTAGTTAGTGCTGCTAGTCTCTTTGGAGTATGTCTCTACCGGTTATGTTTTCCCATTCTTGGAAAACAGCTCAGCTTTTATTCAGATAGGATGGAGAGTATAAGTGACCATTTTTAAGTTTTGACAGGAATCTGTCTCGAGATTCAGGCCTGAACTTTGACTGGGCCACTCTTTCTAACTTCTAACCTGTTTTTTGTTTTTTTTTGCCCCCACAAGCATTTCCCGCCATCTTTTTTGTCACCCCTGACCGACTTCCTTGTCCCTCCTTAAGAAAAACATTTCCACATTATGATTGATGCTGCCACCGTGGTTTCTCCATAGGGATCTTGATTATTTTGAATGATAAACAGTATTTCATTTCCTCCGCATGTGGTGTTTTTCTATGTTGGCCAAAAAGTCCGACCCGTTCTACCCAGATGTCTGCTGTGTCTCCTTCACTGCTTGTGGCAAACAGCAGAGAGGACATTTTCTGTATCTCTTTTCGCCCTTCTTCCATTTAGGCCAGATTTGAAGAGTACACATCTAAAAAAAACTTTGTGTGTTGTCACATATGGGTCTTTGCACCCCCCCTTTGAGCGTTACCTTAAGCCTCTCAGCTTCTCTGATTAATGCTCTCTTTGCCCACACTCTCAGTTGAGGTGGGCCACATGTCTGGGTGGGTTTGCCCTTGTGCCTCACATGCATTCGTTTTCAGACGATGGATAAAAAAAATCATCTGTGAGCTGTTCATATGTTGGGATTTTGTTTGATAATCCAACACTGCTTTAAGCGTCTCCAGCGCTTTAAACCCCGACCTGTCTGCAGAACGTGTTCTGAGGGCGTTTTGGTGCACGGGGCTTTATTTAGGGGTGTCAGAGTAAATGAGGCTGAAAACACTTTTCAGGGATTTTTTTTTTGTTTTGTTTAATTTTCTTTCTCAAAATTCAGCACTATCACTACTCGGCACTAATCAGTCATTGTGATGTGACATAAATGTGACAAGTTAACGGGTTAGAAATGCGCCTGTGAGGAGCTGCAGGCAACAGGGCAACTAAAACGCATTTTCACGAGCTTCCTCACACAAGGTGAATTTGAGCTTGCACCCCTTTTTGCAAACCAGAGCCAATGAAGTGCGCCTCAGCAGACGCGAGAAGCTTAATATTAAGCTGTTCCGCGCAGGCAGGCACATTACCTGTGCTCTGTAGAGGAGGAACAGGAAGGATATTGTGGTTGTCCTCTTCTCATGGAAAGTAACCTCAGCATCTTCCATTAGTTTCCATAATTATCGCCCTGACAGCTGTCTAGATGTCAGCCACCATAAAACGTGACTGACATGCATCTCATGAGGCTGGGAGACAATTGCAGACTGCCGGCCTGCTGGGTGGGTATCGACACGCAGCGAGCATGATTTTTCTCTTAGAGGGGGGGGAAGTGTGAGGAGGACGGCGAGCAGACGTGTGGGAGATCAAACTATCAAAAAGCTCGGCAGCAGAACAGCTTCAGCTGCAATTCAGAGAGATTGAGACATTTTTATTAACGCCCTTTGTTTTAAAAAAGTCCATTCATTGAATATTTTAACACTTTTTTGTGACATTTGTAGATTTAAAAAACAAACATTCAAAAAAAAATAAAAAACAATTGCTGGGTTTGAAAAGAACAACTCTAGAAAACGCATGAAAACCATATGAATGAAGCTGTCAGTGGAAAGTTCAGCACCGGCACTGACAAACAGGAAGGTGGCGTGTCACAGTGCATTTGTTGCATCCCCATTGGTAGCACAGAGCACGATGAGGTCACAGCCCCGCTGAAGACGGCAGGAGTGGCCGTTAAAACTCACAGACCTGTGTCTCCTTCTTTCATCTGGCGTCACAAGCTTTGCCCCATGGTTTGCTCCTCGCCTCCTTCTGGTCTCCTCTCTCTTCTCATCACATGTGGGTCTCTGCTCTGCCTGTCTCGACTGGGTGCGAGGAGGAGCCTCGGGGGGGGTCTGCCGTGCGGGTAAGGAGCACGCTCTGAACACTTTTGAGGCAGGATTAGGCTTTGCAAAGGTGCCACAATTACTGCAATTGCTGTTGTTAAAATGGGGGGGGGAAATGACTATGTTTCAGGGCTGCTATTTGTTTGGTTTAGTGTGCAATCAGGCTGCGAGGGTTGTAAGGGCTGGACATGTGATTTGATGTAGGCCAACGGAGAGCAGCAGCTTAGTGCTGATAGTTGAAAATGAATTATTCAAACAATGAAGTATTTCTGAATCACATGGAGAGGGTTTAGATTAGCGTGTTTAAGAGGGTAAAGTACTATCCTTCCCTTCTCCCCCCCTCCTTCTCCCTTCGCCCTCTCTTTGTCTGCGTGTCTCATCGTGCACTCTCCATCTGCATAGTTTAATATGAAAGTAGAGTCTCTGAGAGACTGGACAGTCCTCATCAAGCCAGGCCAGGGTGATTTAGATGTTTTCAGTGAGGGATGCAGTTTGTGCGTTACGCTCAGACGGTTGAGTGTTTAATTGCTCAGTGAGTGCAGGTAAGCATGCAGCAGAGAGACAGATGTGGTGCTACGCTGTACGGGCCGCTCATTGAGTTTCCCGAGATTAGAAAACAACAGAAATAAAAATAAGTTTGACTCCTTTTATGTTTAAATCGACCTTCACAAATAGGAAGGGGGACTTTATGACAGCATCCGGTGTTAAAACTAAAAAAGAAAAAAACTAGGTCCTACTTATGGCCGCGACAACTTATTACGGGAAAACAGGTGAATTAATAAAACTGAAAGAAAAATGAGAAAGAAAGAGAATCTTTTTATTGTATTTCTTTTCTCTTTTTTTTTTATAGAAGGATTTTCCCACTTTTATTCCCAATCTGGATGATGGTTCTTCCCGCCAAAAGTTTAACAGCTCAGGCCTGAGAGACGTTTAACGATGTTGGATGAATGACTTCTTTTCATTTCTAATCTAAAACTTATTTAGATTTTTTTATTAAGCTTCCTAAAACAAAGAAGACACACCTTTTGGATGTTGTAATGTAGGTCACTGGTAAAAAAAAAAAGAAAATTACTTTATTAGCTTAATTAGGCGATTCTGCCTCTGAGTGAATAAATTATAGGACCGCTCCACAAATGCAAAATTGTAACCCAGCAACATTTTTTTCAAGGCATACCTTTTTACCCTCTTTTCATCTATTGGTTTTTCTTTATGTTTGTCAGGAAGTTTTGCCTTCGCCGTGGACTCTGCGAGCTGAGGCTCACGGAGCGGCCTGAACCGAGACCAGCGGCCGCTCTTTAACTACTGAGTGGTTCTTTCCAGGACTGTCCAACCTGAGAATGGTGATTTCTGGCTCAATCTCAGGTTCGTCAGCCCATGAAACGCCAGCTCTCCTCAGCAGAGTGTATGGAGGAATGCCCAAAAATAAAAACATAAATAAAGGGAAAAAATAAGCAATCTCTCCAAATGAAAAAACTCAAGACTATCCAGACTGAGCGAAAAGTCTTGAATCTGATGTTTGAATCCTCTTGAGATCAAGCATCTTTTTGTTATTGGGTCACCAATGGCTAAATAAACGAGGATTTTACAATTAAATGCTAAAATGTTTTAGAATATTTCTTGTCAGATACTAAATTCCTGCCCACTCTCCATCAGTTGGGAATTGACCAAACCTATGAAGAAAAAAGAAACTGACTTTACCCAGACGTGACTTTTAACATTGATTGTTCTTCTAAAACAATGGAGGGGGGAAGAAAAAAAACCTTTTTCCACCCATAAACTGCCGCTGCCTGTTAACCAGAAGAGGGAGCAATGTGCACGTTAACTAAAAAGCAGCGAGGCATGCGGTCAGTCAAAATTAAGCTTCACCATAAAGTTTCTTTTGCTTTTAATCTTGATGGTAAATCTCGTTGCTGCCATCCTGCTTTGTTGTCCTCTGGACTGATCGTCTCAGTCTTGATATTTAAGACTTTGGCAGATTGCTTAGTGTCCTCCCTCACCTGCATGAATTATTACTTCAGCATTTGAGTTTATGAGTAACCCCTCATCATCCCACCCTGCCTTTTTTTTTTTTTTGTGTGTTTGATGTTAAAAAAAAAAAGTTGGTCAGAATCACCTACGGATTGAAACCCGTAGAAGCAAATGTTCAGTTATTGCTATTTATCTGCCGCCTGCAGACTTCGGTTTAAAATCAATAACAACTTTGAAGATGCACAACGAGAGGATAACAACATGCTTGAATCTGGTTTACCAGCTATTGCATACAGAGCAGTAAGAGCTTCCAATCCCACTGGCATTTTAAAAGGAATTAGACCTGTATTATAATTAGGATCTAATTGAAGCGTATGGAAATACATTTGACTGTGTCGATATAATTGGGTTGTATTAAACTGATTTGATTATGTATTTCTGAACAGGAATTAGACCCATTTGTCTTGTAAAATGTCTCAAGAAGACATTTGTTGTGAATTGCTGCGTTTTAATGGAGCTAAATACAATTTAACTGACTTGAGGTGTAAGCACGTACATCGAGTTTTATGTCTCTGTACTATATCTATATCATATTTGTTTCCTGTATATGTATGTTGACTTGAAGTAAGGCACGCATAGTCAGATTTTCGGAAGGTAAGCTAACATTTCGGAAATCCTTCCGCTCACTGAAAAATGTCTCAGGAATGAATCACTTTTGCCTGTTTTGTGCACGAAAATAACAAAATAAAGTGTTTACCATTTAGCATGTTTATTCATTTCTAGATGCAATAAACGACTAGTGGAATAAAAACGAACATTTGTGATTGTGCTTACTTTTATTTGCCTTAAAGTATATATGATTTCTTTTCTGAAACAGTTTTAAAGATACAATATAGGATTCTGCATTGTATCCAAACTAAAAACATGTGTCCTTGCTACGTTTTCTGTCGTTGTTTTGCAGTCTCTGCGCAGTTTAATTACCGTAAACGATGTTCTCTTTTTATCATTTTTACTTGAGAAATCCGAAGCAAGTATTTCCTTGCTTTATACGTAGACTTTTTTTTCATCGCTAACATTTTAATTACTAATTTAGTCTAAAATGCACACACACACATACAACAACAAAGAAGTAAAAAATTAAATGAATTGCTTTCACTGTTTCCAGTAAGATTGATTTCCACTTTTATTATATGGGCTCGACCCAACATCTGTCTCATCCACAGCTGAGATGCTATGAAGTTCTCTTACTTCTCCAGCCTGCTTTTTTTTTTTTTTTTTTTTGCAAAGACAGAGTTAAAAATAGAGCCCAGTTTAATTTTCTGAGAGCATGGACAGGACTCTGAAACTGGTGAGTCTGCTGTCAATAATCAGAGAACAAAGCTGAGCCGCTCTCTTTGTTAGTTCCAGCAAGTCTTTAGTGTGTTTTAGTGTAATCGTGTTACAGCTAAATCTGTTCACAGAAGCTCGGTGTTCTGGATGAAAACCGAATTTGTAGGCGTCCGTTCTGAGAAACGTCCCTGCAAACAAAAAGGTAGTGATTGGCGTGTAACGAAGGCGACCTTTTCTTTATTTGCATCAAAGGCCAGGTTTGAAAGAAGGAAAAACAAGTCACCACATCAACATTCCTATCATATTCGTTTTGATGTGACTCTTTATTTTATTTGACAATGACGAAATCGCTTAAACATAAAATAGTTTTCTAAGATTTTCTTCGAGGTGCACACAGCTGATCTGTTTATCCGCATGCTCTCTCTCCTGGCTTTAACCTCTGTTTGCTCCGCAGCTTTGTATGTGTGAATCAGCCAATAAGTGGTGCTGTCTTTGAGCCACGTTGCCTGTGGTTATCCGTCTGAGAGTGAACATGCGGAGGGACTGAGAGGCCAGAAACCGGTGTCAAAAGTGTAAGGCCGTGCTTCTGGGGTACAACGCAGTCCGAGCATCGGTCCAGATGGGAGCGTGTGTCAGACACGCACCTGAAAGATGGATAAATCACTTAACGGGACGACTTGGTCTTTTTTATGCTCCCCTTCTTAAAAATGAGTAGATAGTAACTCACCTTTTGCCACCTGCGAATGTACAGAAAGAGCCTGCTTACCTGGTGCTTTCAAGTATATTTTCTTGTGGAAACTGGGGCACCTGTTTTATTTTCATGAATGTTGCATGCTGAAATTTTTTGTCTTCATTGATATGAAGATCTGCACAATCATAAAGCTTCCTGGTAGAAAAGTGTCTTTGACCACAAACTCTCTACGTAGCTGTAAACATAGGTACATAAAAGCCTACAATACTTACTACAACATATCTATCTATCTATCTATCTATCTATCTATCTATCTATCTATCTATCTATCTAGATAGATAGATAGATAGATAGTAATGAAAATTCGAAATTTAAGATACAAAAAACGTTTTTAACACAGAGACAGTCTTAATGAAATATATCTGAACAAATATTCTTATTTATTGGATATTACTATATATATATATATATATATATATATATATATATATATATATATATATATATATATATATATATATATAGTGCTCAAGAAACATAAAGGGAACACTTGGAGTGACATTGTGCTGTTTAAGTGTTCCCTTTATTTATGTGTATATATATATATATATATATATATATATATATATATATATATATATATATGTATATATATATATATATATATATATATGTATATATATATATATGTATATGTATGTGTGTGTGTGGGTGTGGGTGTTTGTGTTCCAAGAGTGCGTGCCAAGAGTGTTTGTGTGAGGGTTCAGGCAGCATGTTTTTTGTTGTCAGCATAAAATAAAGTTTTTGAATTCATAGGTTTCACAACGGTATTTGATTCTTAAAGGTCTGCGTGTTACAGGAAAATGATCTTTTTCATATAATTTGTAGCAGAAATCGTCACATCAGAAGGGCTTTATCACATCCGTCTTTTAACGTACGTTTCAAATTCAACGACCGATTAAGTGAATAACCAAAATGGCCTGCAGTAAAAAGCTTTAACCTGAATGGGACAACAAAACTATGAACTCGCAAGAAGAATTTCAAGTCTTTGTATTTATCCTGTGAGAGTAAATGCACAAATGAAATGAGATTACACAATAATTATATATTGAACCAGCACATTTTCCAACAGTTTAAAAAGGGCAGTAGGATTATAGTTAATACTGTCATCTCAAAACTCAATGGCTCCTATCTCATATTTCTGGGTAGTTCCTGAGAGGTTTCATGCTTTCTCTGGTATGCAGGTGTTTTTTCTGGGTACCCCAGGTTCCTTAAAATGCTCCAAACCAAACCTCTGACTGGTCAATCTGTTATTGTTTTCTCTCCATGTAGGTATGACATTACTGCATGTTTTCTTTTTGTTTTGCTTTTGTTTCAGTTATTTGTTTGTTGGCATGAGGAGGCGCCTGACCCGGAGAATGTATATTATATAGAAAAATTCAACTGAACTGAATTCAAATGCAATGTGTTATAACAAGGATGAATTTAGAAATCTATCATTTCATTTCCAGTTTACCAATCTACATGATCGGCTTGGGTTGCGTTGGACTTGCATATGTATATGTGTCGACATAACTTTACTTTAACAGGAAACTGCTTAAAAAGTTCCTTTGAGATTATTGTTTCAACTGGTGCCATGTACATAAAATGGAAGTGAGCTGAATTTAATTTAATTGCAACTTCTTGCATATATTTCCAACTGGATGGGGTGTTTTTTTTCCCCCATGGTAGAAAATCCTAAAAAGCTTTTTACTACAGCTACCGACTACGTATCAGCTATTAGTTGTGTTCATCTGGACGTGTGTGTGTGTGTGTGTGTGTGTGTGTGTGTGTGTGTGTGTGGGTGGGTGTGAGAGCCTTCAAAGGTGTGGTGAAAGTTCTGATCTGAGGTCAGTTAGTTCCAACCTCGAGGAGAGTGCCGCCGCGGCCTTGGAACAGTGTGGGGGTGGTTCACTTCCCCTTTCCCTGCTTCACAGCTTCCTGTGAGTGCTGCAACCGTTTACCACACCCTCCTCCTCCTTTCTGTCCGATAACACCCCCACCACCACCACCACCTTACACCACCTCACCAAGCCCTAAAACACTAATAGACATCTCTCCCCTCGTTCCCCATCCTTCCCAGTGAACACGCACACAATCCAACAGATTTTTCCCATGATGCCCCTCGTTGCTCTGATTCCCTTTTTTTTATCAGCCAGTGTCTCTCTGACCTGCTCTGCCTCTGACCCTCTCACAGGTCAATCAGAAAATACGAGCCCTGCTGCCGTGCAGGTACTCGTCCTCACGCTGAGGCCACGGCGTCGACACGCACATTCACGAGCATCTCATTGAAACAAACAGTCCCCGTGTGAATCACCACTGAAGGGTGTCTGTGAGTTTATTCTCCGCCGTCTGAACAATGATGAAACACCCAACACAAAGCGCAGCCGCGATCTGCTCCGATGACTTGTTTTTCTGATTCGTGCATCACACCTACAGCACCAGCATTCCTACACGGCTCCCATCAGTCATTGTGCTGCGCGAATTCAGATTTCTGAAGGAGATCTTGTGTGTGTGTGTGTGTGTGTGTGTGTGTGTGTGTGTGTGAGAGAGAGAGAGAGAGTGGGCGTATGTAAGCCTGTGGTCTGTGGAGGGACAGTGGAGATGTGTTGGAGAGTATCCGCGTGCGTGTGTTTGTGCAAATTGTGAATCTAAACACAATGGTTGTGTTTTTTAATTTTTTTCTTCCTATGGGGGGGGGATTAGGTCTACTCCTCAAAAAGGGAGGGCTGTTCCTTTGGAGGGGAGAGGAGTGGGGTGGAGCGCTTGGAGTGAGTGTTTGTGGGGGAGTGAGTGTGGGGGCAGCTAGGCCATCTGGACTGTGAAGAGGCTGAAGAAATAAAGGGAGAGAATGTGTTTGTGTGTATGTGTGTGTGTGTGTGTGTGTGTGTGTGTGTGTGTGTGTGTGTGTGTGTGTGTGTGTGTGTGTGTGTGTGTGTGTGCGAGAGAAAGCTTGAAGGAAGGATGAGAGGAGAAATTGAAAAAAGGAGGCAGAGCCAGCAACTGAGGTTCTGTAAGAAAGAACGAAAAAAAATAAAAAATAGAAGAAGTTTTCAGGACAAAAACAAGGAGGGATGTCGCTTGTGGACGTTCCACAGAACATCTCTTTTACGGCGTCCGGCAAAACTGGATGGATTTTACTCCACAGCCACAACGCACGATCAAACATCTGCGTTTCAGAGCTTTCACGTTCACTCACTCAGCAGCTAACAGGAACAGCTAAAAAGAATCTTTTTGATGAATGATATCAGCGTGCTAAACAGTAACAGGTGTAATTAAAGATTAAGTTAATAAATTACTCTAATTATACTTTTAATGCGTATCTCAATGCAGCCACTCCTGAAGGTTTCAGGACAAAAATGTGGCGGATAATAATATATATGTAGAAATTAGTGATTATCACGCATCAGATGCTCCGTAATATCTTTTTAAAGTCGCAATGATTTTTTTCCCCAAAAATAAAAATTTTCACACGAGAGGAAAACGACAACTCCCTTGACATCAAATACGTTCCACCGAATTCTTTAGAAGGCGCCGCTAGATCGAGGTGCTGTGCCTTGAAAAAGTATTAATAACCAAACCGTTTTGCGTTTCTGTCACGTTACAACCAAGACGTTCATTTCTGGAGAAAATGCGGGGTGCTTTTATATTTAGACACCCTGAGTCGATACATTGCAGAGCCGTCTTTTGCTTCGATCACAGCTGCAGGTCTTTCAGGGTGCATCTCCACCACCTTTGTGCAACTACCGAATGAAATTTTGTGCCCATTCTTCTTCAAGAAATAGCTCTGTCTGATTAGATTGGACCATTCCAACACATGAATATGCTTGTTCTAAACCTTCGTAGCTTTGGTTGGATATTTAGGGTCATATGATCACAAGAGGAACCTTTGCTGTACTCTCAAGTCCTTTGGCGCCTCTAACAGGGTTTTATTCCCCTTCAGACCTGCCCTGTACAGTCATGTGTAAAAGTTAGGACACCCCCTCAGATATAATTTGGTGGTGGTAAGGTCTATTCTTTTTTGTTTTTGGTGTTGTTGTTTTATTTTTCTGGAATGAAAAGTGACTTAATCACAGTTTAAGATTAAATATTAACCTTGTTTTACTCACTAGACAACAGATTTCAATAAAAATGTGTGTTCCATCTTATTAAAAAGTTAGGACATCCTACTCCAAAAGCTGGTGTGACCCCATTTTGGTCAGACATTTCTTGTGGCCATCTGCCAGTCTCTGACAGTGGGGAAAGTTTTTTTTTCCTTCTCCTCACTTTCATCTGTTTTGAGAAATGTCTCGGTTCAGCTCACCCCACAACACAACAGTCAACAAGGAGATCAAGATCTGCACTTTGACTCTGCCCAGAACTTTTTCTTTCTGAAGTCCCAGCCAGTCCTTGGTGGATTTACTCATTTGTTTTGGGTTATTTTTATGTTGCAAATTCCAATTCTTCGGCTTTTATTTTTTTTTCACGAATGCTCTCACATCTTCCTCAAACACTGTCTGACACATGGTAAAATTTATTGCATGACGACTTTTTAGTTTTTAGCAACTTTTAGCGGCTTGTGGTCTGCTTTCAGGGTGAACTCTTGTGCATGGCCAGACCGAGACATGTTGACACACGTTTTAAACATCCTCCACTTATAGACTCTTTTCAGGATAGAGGAATGATTGATTTTAAATAATTTCAGACTTCTGTAAACTTCAGTCAGACTCCTAAAGTCTTCTTGCTGAAACCTGCAAGACAGCTCTTTTGATTTCATCATGGAGAAGAACGTAGCATGGGTGGTGAGGTCAGCACAGGGGACTGTGGGATGCAATCTACAGTTAATGTCTATTTGCAAACTTTAGTCTCTTAGGGGAATGTTTGTTTGAATATCCATGCAAACTGCACAGTTCTGTAATTTGAAGATTTAAATAATTTGCGCTGTATTTTGCTGTGTGCATGAGTGTATCAAACGATGGTGTGATGCACTCATGCAACTGCACAGTAATCTATATTGTCTGTAATGGCACTGCTATCTGACTTTTTGACACAAACATGAATCTTATCAGATGCTAAGGACTATTTGGATGCTTTAAAGGTAGAGTCTGTGTTTTTTGTGAAAGTTTCCCCAAGTCCCTTTTTCAATAACTGCGAATGCTCAAGAGCGTCTTTCCTGCTCTTTCGCTCCTCAGGTGGATTGTGTAAAAAAAATCTCCCAAATCCATTCTGGTCTTATTTCTTTCTACTGAGGCCATCTTCTTCTTCTCAAAAATGTGTACGCGGTTTGCTTCTTGCAAATATTTACTGTATACTTTGCCATATTCAAAAGAATACGGTGAGAGCCGTGGAGCTACAATGAACGGCTAACACAGAAGCTAACCGCTAAGCTAACTGGATACATAAACACTAGAAGTGCGCACGTGCGGCCAGCAAGCGGAAACTGACAAGGAACGTGCACAACCACTGGTGTTACATGAACGCGTCAGAATGATTGGCATGTGGGACAACCAATAGATAAAGTGATACCCCTGAAAGTTGAGGGACAGAGGGGAATGAAAGCAGGAACAAAACTCTGACCAATCATTGCTCTTCAGTGATTGGTCAAAGTTTTTACAGGTCTGCAGCTCCCACTGAGATACATTATTTTAACCTACATTTTCTGAATACATAATGCATTGACTACTTTCAGGATGGAAGGACTATTTCACCTAGTATAACAAAAACTTGTTTCTGAACAGGATTACCAACTATAGCTATAAGAGGCTAATGACTAATCTCCAACTATTTAAGGTAACTGATTGATTGATCTTTAATGTGTAAGGCAAGGGTAAAAAAAAGCTCAAGACAAATGGACACCACACCTCTTAAATTTTTGTAACAAATTTAAAATCCAAGATTTTTTTTTTTTTTTTTTTTACACTTCACAATTACATGCTGCGTTCATTTGGTCATCATTTAAAATCCCCAGCCAAATAGTTTCCCTGCAGCAAAAAGATGCTGTTTTTTAACTCCAGATGGAGGCTTTTCTGTGCGTAGCGCTCCCTGTGCTGGTGGGGACTTTCTCCAGTTACTCGCACAGTCCAAAATCATGCATGGCATCCTGCCTAGGGAGTACTCTGCCTCTCATCCACTGACTGCTGGAGAAGAACTAGGGTTCCTTTTTAAGGAAAAGGACAAGCAGGTATGGAAAATGGATGAATGTATTTCATTTATTTACTGGTAAAGTTATTCTGCCTCCCTGAGAGTTGTTAAAACTGAATATCGGGAAACTAAACCCATGGATTTCTTCTTAAAGTGGTCATCTTCAGGCTATGCTTCTGGACAAACACTGATTTTACTGGACTACTAAAAGTAAAAAACAGAAGCATAACTTCTTAAAGTTAAAACATTAACTTAATGAAATTTAGAAAAAAAAAAGGATATTAACAATATAATTTTAGTCATGGCACAAAGGAAACAGACTCTTCATTAGTTACGTTTACACGGACAAAAGTAATTGGAATAAAGGGCCGATCAAAAAAAATGTGTCACGTAAAGACGGAAATCAGGATATTGTGATCGGATTAAGCTCAATTGGAATGAAATTGTATTCCGAATGAGAGGGGTGGTTTATGCCAATTGATAATCTGATCCACATGCATGTAAATATTCAGGATTAAGTTATTCTGTACCTGGCAATCTGACCTAACGTAAACGTGATGTATATCTGCGTTGTTGAGTGGCGGGAATACGTCAGGAAGCAAAACTGTCTGGGCTCCCAATACAACCTTTTGTGTTTGAAACATAAAGAGCTCAAAAGTAACGCTTCAACCATAATTAGAAGCTGGTGCGAGTCCAGCCTGGGTGCTCGGAAGACAAACAAACCCATACAAAACTGCTTTGTTTACATTTTTTTGCTGTTCAGCAAAGACGGAAGTTCTTCTTTTCTGTATTTTTTTTTTTTTTAGGGGGGATTTGATAATTGAGCATGTCAAAGTGGTTCTGTTATGAATAAAGCCAGGTGCATATTAACGCACATTATGATTGGATTAATTGATTGTGTTACCATATAAAATGGTACAATATGATTATTTTTTGTTTTTTAATCCAAATACATTCAAATCCAATTGCGAACTTTTGTGCACTTAAACATAGCTACTTACTCTCAGGTTTTGATGCAACAGCAGATTTGCTCGCGTTCTGCAAAACCTTAGGCTTCAAAGGTGGTGTACTTTTCTACTATCATTATACCAAGGCCCTACCATGATATTTGTGATGTCTATGTTTTACTATATTGGTTGCAGAATGTGGGTCATTCAAGTCCACTGTTGGTCCAACCACAAAGGGGCTGGTGCATAACGGCTGTGGTTTACATTCGGAAAATGTCAACCTAAAAAAATAAATGAAAAAAAAAAACACATTTATCATGACCCTAAAAAATAAAACTTCTCTGAAAAAAAGAAATGTCTGCCAGATTTGGCATTGTGAGTGGGCATGTACTGAAAAATGTGACAAAAACAAAGTGTGCTGATTTTTTGAAGCAGTGTGCAGGTACACGACTGCCAACTCGACTACTAAGGGGAACTGGTACCAGGATCCAAATTCATTTTGGTGCGTCACCTGATTGTCAATAGATTCTGCCAAAAGCAGAAAGAAGGGAAAATAAATTCTAACTTGGTTAATTTGTGTGTTTAATACAGAGCAAAAAGTCTATAATGTGAGGCGCCGCCTATTGCCAGATCCTGACAGCAGAACATGCCCAAACAAACTGGTGTGCAATCAAAAACCAAACCATCTCTCTATTGGTTAATATAAATAAATACAAATTCACAATGAAAAATTACATTTACCATTTTCTCGGCCAATTTCCCTCACTGTTTCTGGCATTTGGCTGCTGCCAGGTCCTGGAGGTTTGCTGCACAATAGTAGCTTCATGATTAGCATTTCCCTGTTTCCGTCAGTTTCTAAAGGGATCCTACACATATCCTATATTTTCAATTGTTTACATTAGTGTTGACATTACAAATGTATGGAAACCATTTAACAACAACGTTTAGTTGACATATTTAAATAAATTTAGGATTATTTTTTGCTGGCAATGCAAATGTTCTGCTAACGTAAAATGATCAAAGGTCCTCTTTTACCTGGACAGTCAACTTTTCACAAACTGTCATCCTGCTATGTCTGCTATGTGGGTAGCTCTCCGCTGCTGCTGCTGCTGCTGCTGCTGCTGCTGTTGTTTACGAGATGTCAAAACGCAAGTGTAACTTTACAGACAAACCACAAAAGAAATTTCCTTCATACCGTCTTGGTCAGTACATATGTGTTGCGAAATGCACCATGTGCAAGGCTGCTATATGTTTCTTTTGTCAATGACAAAGGTGGCAAAGATCTCATAGGTCAAATGGAGATAGTAAAATATAAAAAGGCTATGTGAGTAGACTGAGTTTGTTCTTACACCTGAGAAAAGGGGTTGGATGCACAGAATGACTGAAGATTACGCAGTTTGTATTTCCATTTCACTTACACAATGCAAATTTTGAGGGTGATTTATATATATATATATATATATATATATATATATATATATATATATATATATTTTTTTTTTATTTTTTTTTTATTTATTTATTTTTTTTATATATATATCAAAAATGGTCACCCTAGCCAACAAACTAGTGTTGGCAAACTACTACAGATTTTGAACAATAGTGTTAAATAAATGCATTTTATTCATTCCTGGACATTCTGTTTGCTATAATTACCCCTATAGCTTTATATCTTTAGGGCGTCCTTAGTAGGTGATTTTAGCAGCTAATACTAAAACAGTGTTTCCTAAACCTAACCTATGCTAAAATTTACGCTAACTCTTTAAACCTGGATAATGATGATTGACACCCTTGTTGCGTAACTTTATCTGGCTCAATCATATAATTCATTATTCTCATAAATAAATCATGCTTTGCAATAGTTACATTTTCATCTTTCAATGCAAGGGGACATTGTTTTGTAGGAAGTCAGAAAAAACTTGATGTTTTCTATATTTAATCACATAGAAAACATCAAGTTTTCTATGTTCCACTGATAGCACATTAATGGTGTATTGACAGAATATTCGTAATTTAAAATCAATAATCGGTCGAAACAACTATCTCCAGCATTCTGTCATTTGGTGAGGACTTCCTCATACATTGACCTTTGAAGCAACAGCTCCCTCATATTGTCATCTTGTTGGTTAAACATACTTTCAGGGTGTCCTGCATCACTATTATGCCCATGATACCACCAGTCATGATTGCTTTACTGCCACCAGAGTGAACGTGTCCTAATTTCCTACGCTAGATCAAATTACAACAGAAACTTTTTTTCAGTGGTGTGGGATAACTATGGTATTGTTGTTGATCAGTTGGTAAATGGCAATGTCATTATTAAACATTATCTCAGTTTTATCTAGTCCCAAGAATCACTGACTGATCATCATGTTACTGTGAGCTGGTTGGTTTATTTATTTATTTTTTAGCCCAGACACATTATAACCATTAGATGTATGACGTGTTCCACTAATCTTGAGTAAACTATTCTTTAATTTTTCCTTAAATTCACCAGTTAGCCTGCTTTGGAAATATTAACACTTGTAGATAATGTCATTAAGAGGACGGAGCTCTTGCTTTTACATAATTAGGTTTTTGCTGTTGATTGCATGTAAAACAGGGACGTAGCAACTTAACATTTTCCAAATCATGCATTTGGTCGTTTCTTTTATGACCTCTTTAAAGCAGGATGTAAACACGTGGAGCATAGAAAGACAGAAAAATAGCTAAATTTGCCGTTACTAAAATATGTGTCTCTGAAGTTGAATGTATATCCAAAGTTAGAAGTTTTTACATTTAGCTATAAAGTAATTATAAAAACTCAGCCGGGTAACAAATAAAAATAAAATACTTAATTTGCCCTGTGTACATCTTCAAATTGATGTTATTCCATTAGATAGCAACAATTTAATGTGATCAGATGTTATGGGGGATGTTATGGGGAACTTTTGACAGATTGTGACGTAGCTTCCACGTAATTTTCATCATCTCTCAGTGTTTTTTCCTCTGAAGAAAAAGTGATTCAGCCTTGCTTCCTTTAGGTGACATAATCATGCTAAATCAACCTAAGTCATTCTGTTGCGTACTTGGAGTCTCTGGGATTGCAGAAAATGTCAATGTAGTCACTGCAGCTGTGTAAATATCTTTATATTCTTTTTGGGTCATATTTTCAAGCTTTTTTATTAAAAAAAAAATTAACAATTATGTCACAGTAATTGCAGCAGAGTAAGCTAAGCAAGGTCACAGAGGTCCGACTTGCCAGCCTCATAAATCCGCCATTTCTATTTCTCTGAGCGATTTTGCAGTCCTAGTTGAAGAAACCCAAAGTCTTCAGTTGTTCATTACACCTTCCCCCGGTATACAATAAAAATGGCCGAACAGGGTGAAGTGGCGCACTCTGCCACCTGGATGTGGGCGGGGTAACCTGACTCTCGCCAGATGGATGTAGTTCCACAGAGCTTCACACGGCTCCACACACCCATCTGGACTTGCCCCCATTGGGAGGGATATCAATGCCACATAAAATGGACGAGCCAATCAGGATCGCCAGGTGGGATATTTGTAGATGTAACGTATCAGAGAAGCGACTGTTTGGTTTCAGACAACAATGGTGGCTCGCAGTGAGGAAGCAAGTGGTGACCAGACGTTTGGATGACCTGTCCATGGCAAAAGCTGTCCCCGGAAATGTCCCATATTTCAGTGTCACGATGGAGTAAAAAAGTTTAATGCAGCAAGAGGGATTTACGCAGTCCTGCCGCTGTCCCGACGTATTAGAAGAGCTGAGCCGAGCGCGTTCCCTGCACCGTCAGTGTTGCAGATTGGGCAAAACAAACCAACCCCCTACAGAGACTCTGCGCCCGCCTGCCCGCTTAACAAAATCAGAGACGTCCCCGGTTTTCATTAGAGAAATCTGGTTACCCGCTAACATCGGTGCTACTATTTCATTAGTGTTGTCCAATCTACTGAATATTAATTATTTAAAAGAACACAAGAGAACGGCTTTTGTTAGTGGAAACAATGGTTTTGGTTTCGATGTTGGTTTCGATGTGAGCGGCTGAAGTAGTGCTTCAGTAAAGATGATGGACAAGTGAATTACCCAATCATATGCAAGGATTTTTGATAAGGCCCCTCCTTCTGAAATACATCTCCAATGGAGCAATCCCAGACGGATGTGTGGAGGTGTGCAGAAAGAAATCCATCTGGCGAGAGTCAGGCTGGGGGGGGTGAAGTGCCTCATCCAGATTTAAAGAGAAAGCACCGAACCGCCGATGCAGATGTGGGGGTAAATTAACGAGGAATTGAGACCAAAGCATTGCAGTTCTACTTTATATAGACCACTACTGAATGATTTCAATGTGAAAGGGAAGAACTGAAGAGCATGACGTATGTTTCATTTTAAAACCAGTCTTTGACTCCTACAAATCATAAGCTGTGATTAATCCTTAATCATCCTCGGGAGTTAAATTGGTGAGAATATCTCAATTGCAATGTTTGTATTGTTTCAGTTCCTTGGTTTCTGCGTATGTTTCCCACTATTAAATGCCCTATTTTGAATGGTAGAAAGAAAACCCACAACAAGTGTGCCATATATCCTACCCAGGAGGACCCGAGGCTGTTACTGCTGCCAAAGCTGGTTCAACAGAACACTAGGCCATGAGTTTAAAATACTTACACATTTTCTGTTTAAACGTTAACAGTTTTTAAACAAAAAAACTGAAATAGTCCCTTTTTAATTATGAATTATTTATTTAAAATCTGTTAAAGATGTTATGAAGAAAACAACTTAAATCACCTTTAGAGATAGTTTGTAAATGTGGAAAACGTAGAGGAATGTGTTTATGTTACGCCGGCACTGCCCAAATTCAGTATAATATACAGAGGAACAAACTTTTGGATAATTCAGAATTCATAGCGATGCTGTTGTTCTGAAAGTTCTTGAAGGATTTCACTATACTGGCCAGGCCTTCCAGCCTGGCCATGGCCCTCTTTGAGAACTGTGTCCATGTATTTTGCGTATTTTATGTGGCCTAATTTTCCAGAAATCCCAACAGTGTTCTTAAGTACAGCTTGAAGAAAATATTACACAGCTGAATTTGAATAAAACTACGCACACAAGCAAGAAAAACAGAGAGGAAGAGCATGAGTAGACATTCTCAGAAGAGGCTTGATGAACTGACCTCAGCATCCATTTTTACATCCAGTTTACAAAAATCAAACAAAAAAACCCAACCCAACATACAAACAAATATTGAACCAGAGCTGTTGCAATCTAAAGCTACAGGAAAAGGAACATCTAAAAGCATCCGTTTTTAGCAGCTTCCAAATGTCCACCTTTACAGGAAACCAATAAAAATAAACCTTGTCTCATATCATTGTTCACTCTAACTTCTGGGCATTCTGTCACAGTTCTGTCTAATCTCATCAGATTACACATTACTCATGTTTGCTCACTGCTCTTTTTGTATTTCCACCCCTACGTGTGTGCACAAATGCTAAATTCAGTATTTATGAACCTTGCAGATATCAGGGGACACAGTGAAAATTATTCTCTGTTCAGATTTGACACATTTTTTGAAAAAAAAACAACAACATTTTGTTCTGAGAGAACCAAATCTATCAAATATAGTGCGTGAAATTTAGATTTGTGTAGAATTTCTTATAGTATAGGTTTGTTTACAGCTCTCCACGGTTGCTGCTGCTCAGACTGTAGAAAGCAGATTTCGCCCCGAGGGGAACAGTGCAAAGAAATCTGATAAACTGAAACTCTTTTCTTCAGGTGAGGTCTCGGAGCTGAAAGAAAAATAATCCAAGAAAGAAGTAAAGCAGTAAGCTTACCTGATCTCTCTTTTCTCTGCTTAAGGCTGAAGCTTGAAGTCAGTGCCTGGATCATTGACTGTTGCATAGTATGTTTATTTATTTCTATTTATTTAACAAAAAGTGAAGGGATACATTCTGGGTGTATTTTTTTTTATCCAAAGTTAGGCTGCCAGGATGTGATGTTTTTATTTAATTCAGTTGAAAATTGTCTAATAATCACAAAGTGAACTTAACTGCTGTTGTAATTCAACCTTAGACAAGTTTTTTCAAAGTCATTATAGGTGGCTGTAGCTGTATGTAGAAAGGATCTTCTGTATGTAGAAAGGTCTGTTTCATAGAGTACCTGAAGAAGCCTCTGATTGAAGACACGACACTTTCACATTAACACACGTGTCTCCAGTCCAGTCTGTTGTGTAAGATATTTCTACTCTTTCACCACCTCTGTACTCAGCCTTTTGTCCACCTCTGATACGGCAGAGAACTGCAGAGTCATTTGAGTATTTCTGCAAATGACAGGACCGTGTCTTATACTGGAAGGCGAGGTGTTCAGAGTGAAAATAAATTGTGTAAAGTGCTGTCCTCTGTTTTGCTCCTGCGCTGCTGACCCACTGTCTACACACACAACTTTTCACTCTCGCAAACAGTGGCCTGCTTGTTTGTTAGTCATTCCAGATGATTGTTGAGCTGACACCATGGCTGTGTTCACACTGCGGATCTTGATGCCGTTTCTTTGCTGAAATCAGATTTTCTTGAGGTGGCCGTTCCCTTACTCCTATTAAACGCGACCGCTGTTTGACCGGTTCAAGATCGCAAAGCGACCCGCATGCGCAGGTGACCGATGGAGACGTCACACAGAAGCGTGCTGTTTAAAAAGAAAAGATCCAAATTGGGCCGTTCACACTGCCATGAAAAAGATGGATATGGGTCTCACATGGGCAAAAAGATCGGATGTGGGTCGCATTTCCCCGTGGTGTGAACGTAGCCCATGTGAACCTGAAGCATTGTTCTTGTTAAATCTGTCCAGCTGCCTCTTCAACTGACCTTTGGAGACTTTTACAGTGAGAATTTCTATGGGAAACTTTTTTATCACCATCTAACATCCTCTGATTATAAAACAAGCAATTAGATCAGACCAAATTCACTCTCGCACAATTGTGATGGGGCTGATATTGTTGCCTTTTCTCATTAAAACTCATCATTTTGTCATTAATGAAGCAGTTGCATGGTGTTTTTTTTATTCATCATTAATTTTTTTTGCAGAAAGGTTTAAACATTTTTCTTAAGTTATGCAACGCTCTGAGTATATGCCTCCTTACAGGTTATTTTTGTTTTTATGGTTTGCCATACCTAAATGCTTCAGATCATCCAGCAAGTTTATCAGATGAAGATAACCTGAGTAAATACATACATTTAGCTTTTGTAAAAGAAGAAAAATGTTTTCAAACCAAGCTGTCCAAGTGAAAATTGTCCTCTCAACCTAATAACTGGCAATTGTTGCCGGCAACTAGCAATGATTATTTTATACCTGTGAGTTAGTTTGATGTGTTAGGTTTTTTTTTTATCTTTTAGCCTCATTCATCAAGGAATGTTTTCAGACTTCTATAGATAAAAGTCTGAGCAATGTGGCAAGCATTTGCCTTTTCCCCATCTTTGTTCTGATTTTCATAAATAAAATGCAGCACAAACAACGGCTTTCAGGAATCACCTAATTAGTAAACTCATTCCATCTTTGTAAAATTTATTATCATCATAAATATGGCTGTTCTATTGCAAACCAGCTGCATTTATAATGCACATAAAAACAAACACAGAGGCCAAAGTGCTGCACAGATAAAAGCGAGATAACACCAGGAGAACCAATAAAGTTCAAACGTGACCATAAAACCAACACCTTACTAAGCATTAACAGCCAGAAAGAAACTATGTGCTTTTAAAAGAGATTTAAAAATGGCCAGGGAGGATGTCTGCCTTATGTACAGCAGCAGATCATTCCAGGGTTTGGGGGTAGGCTACGGAGAAGGCCTGGTCCCCTCTGAGCTTATGCCTGGTGAGGCCATTTAAAGAATTAAAAGTAAACAAAATAATCTTGAAATGGTTGGGCAGCCAGTGAAGTGAACATAAAACTGATGAAATGTGGTTAAATGTATCTGTGTTAGTTAAAGGATGCGAAGCAGCACATTTTTGCACCATCTGCAAGTGCTTTTTCCGGAGCATGGGCTTTACCTTGGCCAGTTGGCGAAGCCGAAAGAAGCTGGACTTTATCTGGCTATCAAATTTAAGCCGATCGTCCATTTTTAAACCAAGATTTAAGGGAATCAGCTTCCAGACACCCCATGTCCAAACAAAGGCCCTCTGGTGTGCCACTCTAGTCTTCTTTTTGTTAAAATGTAAAAAATGTAAAACCATCCACCCTGTCGAATCATTACCACAATCAAGAAGGGGCGTAACGGAGTTTTTGTTACCCTCAAGTGGGACATAGATTTGGCAATTGTGTGTATAAAAGCAAAAAGAGACGCTATGCTTCTGAAGAATGGATCCCAGTAGGAGCGAATGAAAAGTAAAAAAAACAGAGTCTAAGACTGAACCCTGAGGAATTCCTCATAAAAACAGGTGCGGTGGAGGAGAATTTGTTTTTAAAAAAGTTTGGTCAATCCGGTTAGATTTGAACCACTCCAGTGCTGCTCCTCGGATGCCCACTAACTGCTCCCACCGAGATAAAAACAATTTAGTGAAAATTTTGTCAAAGAGCACAAGAACAACACTCTCACCAGAATCAATGGCTAGAAAGAGGTTATTACCTTTAAAACCTTTTCAGGTACGAACTCTGTGCCGTGCAAATATTTAAAACCGCACTGAAAGATTTCTAGAATACTATTCATGAAAAGAAAAATGGCATTAATGAAGTATACAAAGATTTGTGAAAGTCTTTTTATGTTTGTTAAAGAACATTAACGAACCAACAGCATCTTGAAGAGCAAGGAACATAGCGGACAGGTCAAGCATAAAGTCCTTTGTCTTTAGTTTAGATCTGATATTTTTTAATTATGTTAAGTCAAATAATGATTTAGGTGGAAAAAATACTAGCTCTTTTAGATATAAACAACTAAAACAATATAAAATGTACCCAGTTACCATCTTGTATACGTTTGGACCTTATTGCTACATGGTAACACGGTCAGAAAATATGTATTTAGGTGTGAGAAGACAAAAGAGCTCTCCTGTGTCCATTTCTAATGTTTTCAACAAACCGCCTCCCTTCCCCCGATGTGTTCGCCACATCGATATCAACTCTGTCCTTTTTTCCAAACTCCCTCAAGACTTCACCCCTCCCCTGGCCTGAGCTCCTCAGGTCCTGCATGCTAAGGGGTCCCCGTGGGTCGGGAGCTCATGACTCCCTCATATAAGCTGTTTCCTCTCTTCGCTGACCTCGTGGCTTCCTCTCTGTTTCTCTTCTAACCTTCATTTTTTCTCTTTTCACTTTAAACACTCACCATTTGTTGCCTCATTATTTCCCCCACTTTCTCTGTTCCAGTGCCTGAGCTCCTCAACTAGTTTAAGCTGTTCTTGGTTGGCATATTGATTGGGGTTTCCATTGGCCTCCACTAACATCCCATACACTTCCCCCTCAGTCTCTTGTGTTCCCCAGTGTACTGTAATGCTCAAACCTCTTTGATCCGTGCGTTTGCATCTGTCTGTCGGCTGCTTCCCTAAATGTCTCCATTTGCTGTGAGCTCTACCTCCATGCACCACTGTCTCTCTGGCTGTAACACACACACACACACACACACACACACACACACACACACAAATGCAAACATGAAAACACAGAGATCACATCATACACGTTGACACGCAGACGTGAAAAACTGATGCGTATAAAAACAAGACGGCAGTCTGACTGCAAGCTTTTGCACTCCTGTCTTGTCAGCTCATCCTTTTTTCCACAACTCTGTGCGTGTTTGTGTTTTGCACCCATGACATAAACCCACAAGTTTCTGGGACATGAACGTCTTACTGCACCTTTCCAAATTATTTCTAATCCTTGAGCTGTTATACATTTTGTCACAGTACATGTCCTATGTTTTCCTTATCTTATTTTTTAAGATAGGCAAACATAGTGAAGCATAATTGATCAATTGTTTTGAATGTGCATCGACAAATAAAAGTGTCGCTTTTCTACCTCACAAGAACCACCTTTTCCTATGTGAGTTTCGGCTTTATGCATCATATGACTAACCATTTTGGCAATTTGTTGTAACACACTGCACGTCAAGCTCAGTCAGATCGGACAGGGAGTTTCTGTGAACATCAAATTTCAAGTCTTTCTCAGATTCTCTATTAGATTTAGGTGTGAGCTTTGACTAGGCCATTCAACGAAATTCTCTCCCACAGTGCAGAGTCTTGTCCTGCCTTTTTCAGGGTTTTTCTTTTCCTGTTAATCTCTATTTAGCTCCATCCATCGTCCAGTCAACTATGACCAGCTTTCCCGTACTTGCTGAAGAAAAAAAATATAAAATAAACACAGCATAATTCTGCTACCGCCATGTTTCACAGTAGGGATATTGTGTTCAGGAACAAGGTTAGTTCTCTGCCACACATACCATTTTGTTCATAGGCCAGGTAATTCAATTTTGGTCTCATCTGACCAGAGCACTTTCCCTACATGACTTGTGGCGAACAGTTTCTTTCAGCAATGACTTTATTCTTGCCACTTTTTTTTACTGTTTATGCCAGATTTCTGGCTGCTTCTCTGATTGACAACATCCATGAAACCCTGTGATCTCTTGTCTCTTGATGAGGTTGTGCTTGTGCCATACTCCCATAAAACACAAGCTGGTCAAAGCTTGGCGCGTTGTTTTCTAACCCAACCCTGTTTGAAACTTTACCACAACTTTCTCCCATATCACTCTGCTGTCTTCCTAGGTCTTCATCGTGTTCGCTAACAAACCTCTGAGGCCTTCGGAGACGGTAGCCTTTATACTAAGAACAGATTAAACACAGAAAGGCTCTATTTACTAATTAGTTGATGTTTAAAGCAATTATTTGCACTGCATTTTATTTAAAAGCATTAGATCAAAGGCAAGCGAACATAAATCCACCCCAAATGATTCAGATTTTTCATCATTTTTTTTAGGAAAAAATGCATGGTTGGGTACTCGGGTGGATTTACATTCAAATGGGTGGATACACATTACACATGCACACGCGCTCACAGATCAAATCCAAACACAGCCCATGGGAGTGGTTGTACTTTACTCCCGCGTATAGCCGAAGGGAAAGGAGCGATGTGGTATGAGGGAGAAAAAAAAAAAAACTGAATCCAAATTAGAAGAATCACTCAGGCAAGGAGGAGAGAGAGAGAGAGAGAGAGGAGTTAGAGAGGAAGAGGAGGACCAGGACAAACAGAGCCAGTGACCTGAGGAGGGAGTGTCTGAGGACGTAATGAGCGTGCATCAACAAGGGGGCTGCTGAGAGGACATAAACGCAAAGCACAACAGTGAAAGCAGTTCAGGGAAAGAGCAGGAGAACAATATTGAACATGTTTGTTGGCGCAGGGCGTCTTTGTCCAGCTGTTTCTCTTTGACCCCTGTGTTATCCGTGCAAACGTCTATTCCTGAAGGAGCTTTCACCCAAGCTATACGTGACCATCAGCCCCCTCAAACCTCAGTGACACAGGGAGGTTTTTAAAAAAAAAAACAAAAAAAAAAAAACGCTTGCACAGAATTCGGATTCGGATTCTTCCCGATCTCTTGACTGGCGCATCCCACGTCTTCCTCGTCAGCCTCTGCTCATCGAAGAGTGTGTATTTCTTGTGGGCTGAAGAAGAATACTTATCATACAATCCTGATATAACTCTGCCTCTTCTCATTCGTCTTTGCCTGTTCTGGGTCTGATTGTCACCCCTGGAAACGCACAAACCGCACCGGCGATCTCCTTGATTGCTACTCCCCACCCCCCCACCCCAGCAATCCCCTTCAGCCGTAAACAAAGTCGGACCAGAATAACTTGAATACTTACACGTTACAGCCTCCTACAACCGTAACCTTCGCCCCTCATCTTCTTTTTAACTTCCCCATTCTCCCTCTCTCCTGCTCCCTGCAGCTTCTCTTCCCTGTTCTGCCTCCCTTCCTGTCTTTCATTGCCTCATCTCTCTTTTTCTTGCCGGTGTAAGTAAGCAGCTTAAACACCTACAGGGTGTGACATCGGGGCCCCACGCGCCTCCAAACGCAGCCAGTGCAGGCGGGGAAGGAAGGCAGCGCTGAAAAGGAGAGCATTTCATCCGTTCTATTCTCTGTTCCCTGCTCTGCCTGGCATCGACGGTGCAAGCACGGTTAAGGCAAAGCCAAGGCTGTCCCCTCACATTAGCTGGGGCTGAGCCAGACAAGCCGTCACCCCCCACCACCACCACCACCAACCCTCCCTGCAACACTGTCCTCCACTACTCATCTTTAACACCCCCTCTTCTCTTTTTTTTTCTTCCCTCTCTCTTCTCTTTCTCTCTCTCCCTCATCCTCCTTCCACCTCCTCTCCTCAGCTCAGCTTAGCTCTGCCATGGGCACCGGTCCCCAATCTCCAAGGTGATTATGACAAAAACGAACGACCCCCAAGAGACGGGGCCAGCAGAGATAAGAAAGAAAGGAGAAGATGGCAGAGGGAGCGAACGAGGAGGAGGAGGAGGAGGAGGAGGAAGGAAGGGATTGGAGATGGATGATGTAACAAAGAATTTTGGCGTTGCGTTACGATTTGGTTTGAGTGGAACAGTAGTTCTCCCCAAAAGCGTGCAGATTATCCACTAACAGCGTCCGCTTGGTTCAAAGTAATGGAGTATATATATATATATATATATATATATATATATATATATATATATATATATATATATATATATATATATATATATATATAAAAATGTTCAGCCGCTTTGGTAAATTCTTTGCATTTTGTTTTTCGTGTGAGAATTTAGCGTACATGAGGATAGTTGCTATACATAGACCTCATCGATGGTTCACCTCTGCTGAATTCTGGTGAGATGACCGACGGTATCACGGACAGACGGACAAGTTGTTGTGATGTGCAATGGGGGGTTGTGGCCGTACCAGGTCACCAGGGTCAAGTCAAGCGAAGGGGACAAAGCCGAAGAAGGCCATTAAAGAGACACTCAGTCCTGATGGAGGAGACGCTGGAAGAAGGGGGGATGCTGCTGTTAACCCCTTCCCCTGCCTCCCATCTGAAACGTGGGGAAGCGCCGCGAAAGGAAGCGTGGTGGAGGAGAAGAGACGAGGGGTCATATTGTTGTAGCGTAGCAACCCAGGTTTCAGTGTGGGTTGAGGCAAGCAACAATATATATATATATATATATATATATATATATATATAATATTGCTGAGAGGTTAGACAGCTTAGAGAGACCTCTCAATGTGGATGTGGAACGAGAGGTGCACTTCCTGCTCTGAAGAGGGGGAGGGAAGGTAGGAGAAGATGGGGAGAGTGTGTGTATGTGTGTGTGTGTGTGTGTGTGGGGGGGGGGGGGGGGGGAAAAGAAATAACCCAAACCTTCTGCCTTCATGCACTCCCCCTTCTTTTCTTTTCCCTTTTCCTCTCCTTCTCTGATAGTATGCTAGTTTCCCTATCTGTATCTCTTCCTCCCTCCGCCCTCCGCTCTGTGCATCATTAAAACAAGCAGAGTAGTGTTCAGAGCGTGGGGCTGAACTGAGACGGTGACCTCCACAATAAGAAGATGTTCTTGCTTCGGGGAAGAGAAGGTCGTTTTGTACTGCTCCTCCTCCTCTCTCTCTCTCTCTCCGTTTCTCTGTCTCTCTCTCTGTCTTTCAGGTTTTTTTTTTTCTTTTCCTCCTGCTACTTTCCAGTGGAGTAAATGAGATTTGGAGGGAATAGAACAGTGGAGGAAGGGATCAAGAGGGTAGACATGCAGACGGAGAGAGATGGCAAGATGCAGATGGTGAGAGGGCAGCGTAATGCAGAATTCATAAAACAGAGAAGCGGAATATGATAAAAAGCAAAGATCTGAATTCCCCTGAAGTAGAGAGAGAGAGACGGAGGGTTAGACTGAGGTAGCCAGGAGGTAAAACTAACAAACTGAACTGTCTTAAAGACACTTTCTCCTTTTTTATCCACACGCACCAATGGAAACACAGAGGTCTGCAAGGAGGAACGCTCATCAAAGAACACCACTGCAACCAAATCCAGAGGCACCTCTATAACATATAGAAACGTGAAAACCTGCAACTTTGAGGAGGACACAAAGTCCTATGGGTGACACAAGGACAGGCAGTACTGTGAACAGCTCCAGTCGACCCCCCCCACCCCCATCACCCCCCCCACCTTCCCTTTCTGCACGTTGCCTTCACACAGGAACAGAATGTGTGGGCAGCAAGCGCAAACACATTCCCTGTATCCTCCAGATGATTATACAGCCTTTAAATCCAATAACCTCCATTCATTCCTCTTTCCCCGGTGTCATTCTTTGCTGCGGCTTCATTCATTTACACTTTCTCTGTGAAATCATGTTATTTTCCTTCCTTCCTTCCTTCCTTCCTTCCTTCCTTTCCTTTCCACACACTCTTGAGCCCTTTCCTTCCTTCACTCTCTCCTACTTCGAGTGAACTTTGTTGCAGGACCCTCTCTTTGGTCTCCTTCTCCTCGGGGGGGAGGGCTTTTTATAAAAAGCCTTGTCCTTCCTCAGTACTGATTTGAGTATCACTGAGCTGCACCTTCACACATGTTGATGTCTCTTACCTTGTGCCAAAGGCTCCTTTGTGAAGCCTTCCCCCATCCTCTGCCTGCACCTGGTAGAGATAGCGTTCATCCAGCCGGAGGCTCCTCCGTCTATACAAGCCGGCCCGGGATGGCACAAGCAGCACACAGCTGTTCCCGTGCTAAATTGATAGCGGAGGGTTGTGGATGGAGCTTTGAAAATACCCGGTTTTATGTTTCGTGACATGTGTACATTGCTTGTATCGTTCAAGCTCTGCTTAAAAAAAGTTTGTTAATGATCCTCCCACTGTTGTGGCGTTTTCACAAGAAGACAAAACCTCATTATGCTTCTTTCCGCATTGTTTCGTTATTTAAATTTCAAGTTTGAGCAAACACAAGCGAATACAAGCGAAGAGTGACTGATTTTGAAAAAAGACAAGAATTGCGTTGACACCGTCACCCCTCTCCCTCAAAGCAAGCATGATTCAGCCCCGGCGACGGCTCAAGTTTTAGCGAGAATCAACACAAACTGTCCCAAAGTTTTAATATGCTGATGGTTTTCTGAATCGAACATATGGTTGGATGTTTACATATTAGCTCCAAAAAAACATTCAGACACCCACTCAAATTATTCACTCGGCAAAATTTTCCAAAATGTCTGTCAACTTACCAAGAGGCTTTTAACTTCCTGTCAGCGAACATGACTGACTACAGCTGGTGGCTCCTCGGTGCCCACGTACAAGAAGATTGTTCGACAGCGCTCAACGGATTGACCAGTGCAGTATCAAGATGAAATCATATCTTTGGGCAATTCCTCAACCACTTAAAATTCCAAGATTAAAAGTCAACCAAGTGCATGGTGACGTAACAGCTTCCCTTTGTTGGAAAAGAAATGTGTTTTGAAACCACAACATCATAGGACTAAAACAAACTTTTTTCTTTTTTTTTTCCTTCTTTTTTTTTGCAGCTTACTGACAATACACATATAATTTTGCATGTAGGCCAAAAAAAACAAAAAACCCATTTTGGTCTCAACTGACCAAAGCAACATCTTCCACATGTTTGCTAATCAATGTTTGATTTCACTCAGCTTGAATAGTGAATCTGAGGCTATAAGCGGTTTGGAAAATGGATGGATGAATGGATATATATATATATATATATATATATATATATATATATATATATATATATATATATATATATATATATATATATATATATGTGTGTGTGTGTGTGTGTGTGTGTGTGTGTGTGTGTGTATAACTACCATATATCTCTGTAAATTGGATCTGTTTATCTTAGAAAGTAACCTGAAGTGACTTTTGATGGGAATTGGTGCAACAAATTAACTGAACTTAACTGAACTGCTTCTTACTCTGCTTGGCTGGTGGCAAAAGACATCATGTGGCCTTCTTCCTCTTGCTCTTCCGTACAGGTCTGATGTGTAAAGTGTACAATCAACAGTTGTCCTGCAGACAGATCCCCTTACCTGAGCTGTGGATCTCTGGAGCTGCTCCAAAGCAGCCAGGGGCCTCTTGGCTACTTCTCTGATTAATTATCCTCCTCCCTAAGCAGTCAGCTTAGATGGGCAGTCAAGTCTTGGTGAGTTTGTGACATACTCATCAAATCTTCAGATGGTGAATTGTCCTCAGTGAGATGTTAAAAGTTTCAGAAGTTGCTTAATACCCTATCCCTGCGTTAAACTACTCCACAACTTTACCACCGACCTGTCAGCTGTCTTCATCAGGTTCTATAAGAAACTTCATAGAACAGCTGTATTTATACCAAGATCAAAGTTGCACAGATGCACTCCATCCAACAATAGGGTGACTGCTGAAGGTGGTAGTTTGCAGTGTATAATTTCAGATTATGAGTTTAAAAAACAAACAACAAAAAAAAAGAAAGCCCTTGGTCTTTCCATTTCACAATTAAGTGCTACTTTTTGTTGGCCGGTCACATAAAACCCTCAAAAAATACATGAAGGTTGGTGGTTGACATGTGCCAACCTGGAAAAGCTCAAGGGAAACTTTTGCAAGGCATTGTAACTCCCTCAAATCGCATGAACTCAGACCGGTACTTCTTAGAGATGGACACTAAACGTTTAATGCAGACAAACACTTTGTTTTATTTGTCAAATATATCAAGACCACATTGTATAACCTGTAGAAAGTTTTTTTTTTCAATAAGAGCAAAATTGTTGCTCAGCAGCAGGAAACTAAAAACTGCAATCCTTACTTGGCCAAATAATGTGTCTATGCCAATGTGAAATAACTCCCTTTTTTTTATTTAAGAATGTTTGTTGAGTCAGAAGGTTAAAGGCAAGTAGTTAAAGTAGTTCATCTTATAGCTGTGATTGTGAAGGAAGTAAATGTTTTCTAATTTCTTAGGTACTGAAAATGTTTTCTTTTGTTTTATGATAGCCAGACTAGCAATAATTTACAGATAAAATCAATAACAACACTTTCCTACTGTTGAATAATGTTCATATGTATGCATTTCTGCAATAACTGAACCTGAAGGATAATCGCCCTTTGCAAATAACCATGGAGGGACCCCTAGTTTTTGTTAAGTAGTACCACTCCTTATTGGATGATTGCTAGTAAACATTTCAAACAGGTAATTTAGCTTTTTTCTAGTCACGCTCACCACTTAAAAGCACTTTACACCACAGACACTTTCACCCAGATGCACTCACAATCACACACACACATTCATACGCCAAATGCAGAACTGAGGCGAAACCGGCGTTAAAAGACTTGCCCAAGGGCACATCGGTATGTGACAGGGGAGGAAGCCAAAATCAAACCCACACTTTTGTAATCGCGAGACAACTACTCACTACCCACTGAGCGCCCAAAAAAAGACACAGGATTATGCATTTCGAAACGCAAAGGGGAAGCATCTCTGGGATAACAAGTGTAAATCATACATTTGTTTCTGCTCCAGAAAACGGGCTGGTAAATGTCCAACTAGAATTGTACAGTATAGGTCCACAACACACCTACGTGTTGCTCCTCCTGAGCTTAAAGGCTCCACACACACACACACACAGGGCAAAGGATTCAAATATCCTGGGTTTTTCTCTCCCCCCTTACACCGGTACTCTGTGAGGATTTCCACAATGAGTGTTTCCGGGGGAAATACATGTGTAAGTGGCCTAATGTTGCCTAAACCCATCCTTGAGCTGGCAGAGTGGGAGAGCGCCGCAGAGTCACGTAGGAGTGGCGTAGAGGAGGAGGCACCGGGGTCGTGCTTTTTCGTGTCAGGGGGATTGGAAAGCCCTGCTGGCACCGGGGACCACAGCTTTGAGTAAAGCAGCTTGTTTCAGGAAGGGATTGTGTTTGCAGACCCTGCTTGGAAGTGTGCTTGTGTGTGTGTGTGTGTGTCTGAGTGAGAGAGAGCGGCGTTGGGGCATAGCAGCCCCGCAGCCGTAATCCACATGGCCTGACACTCTCTGTTATCTGCCCCCCGGCTGCCAACAAGCAGGCCTAATAGAGGCAGAGCTCAACCCCCCGCTGCGTCAGGCTACACATCACTGTCTCCCTGCATACACACACACACAGCAAACACACACACATACACGCACACACACGTAGTACGTGTTTTACCATGCCACCCACTTTCTTCCCCATGAATGTTTCCCACTTCCTCAAACCTCCAACGATTCCTGGTTGCAGCCCGTATATATATTTATTTCCCAAGAAACAAGCCTGTCTGCAGTTCCTCATTACTGAGCACATTAACACACAAAGTTCGCTGTATGCGCCGACTCTGAGACACAAACCAACTCCTACAACCAAACACTGTTAGAACTCAGCTCAAGCCATCAGAAGTAAAAAGTAAAGGTCTGTAGAGTGTGAAACAAGTTTTAATTATGAGCCGGGATGAATTACTCTCAAAGGGAGCTCAACTCTGGTAATGCCAAAAGAAATGGGTCGGTGTGCTGAATTTGCCACTTTAAAAACCTTTTTTAAGAGCTTAAATTGAATAATTTAAATTTATCAATATCTTCTAAGTATTAACTTTTGCACCAAGATTTGATCACACGTTCCTTGATTTCTTTTCTGTAGTATTAAAGACTTAACAAATGTCAAGTAAATTATTTGTGTTTACAGTTTAGGTGTAATTATAACTGTTTTTGGGCACTTTGCGAGAACATCCGAGAAAAGTCCAATGAGAATGTCTGGGATTTTCTGTAAAACTGTAACACCTGCTACTAAAAAAAGCAACAACAACAATAACAACATAAAAAACTTCTGAAAGACTAATGGGACTCTACGTGTCTTTTCTGATTTGGCATATCTGGTGATCATGTGAGTTATACCAAGACACATTAGAAATGCCTGACCTTTACATTGAGAACTCCTATTTTTTAAAGCAGTGCCACCTTCATCCTCTATAACGAACAACCAATTTCTGACCTGATGCATCAGTCTTAATCATCTAAGGTTACAGCGAATTTATAGAATTCAGGAGTATTTAGTCATACTATATATATATATATATATATATATATATATATATATATATATATATATATATATATATATATATATATATATATATATATATATATATATATATATATATATGTGTGTGTGTGTGTGTGTGTGTGTGTGTACGCCCAGAAATATTTGGACAGTGACACTAGTTTTGTTATTTTAGCTGTTTTGAGAACATATTCAGGATCCAATTATATACTCAATATGGGCTTAAAGTGCAGAGTCTCAGCTGTATTCACATCCAAATTGGAGCAAGAGTTTAGGAATTACAGTTCTTTAATACGTTGCCGCTTCTTTTTCAAGGGACCAAAAGTAATTGAACAATTGACTCAGAAGACCGCAAAATAAATAACAAGGCTGCATGGGCTCTTCCCTCGTTAACCTGTCATCAATTAAGCAATTAAAAGATCTGGAGTTTATTCCAGGTGTGGCGTTTGCATTTGGAAGCTGTTGCTGTGAACACACAACATGTGGTCAAAGGAGCTCTCAATGGAGGTGAAACAGATCAACCTGAGACTGAATAAAAGAGGAAATCCATCAGAGAGAAATCAGAAATATTAGGAGTTGCCAGATCAACAGTTTGGTACATTGTGAGAATAAAAGAGTGCACTGGTGAGCTTGTGAACTCAGAGCCCTGGACGTCCACTGAAGACGACAGTGGTGGATGATCTCAGAATCCTTTCCTTTTTTCCATAAAAAGAAGACTTTATGAGAGTAAATACAAAGATTCACCACAAGATGCAAACCATAAATCAGCCTCAAAAATAGAAAGGTCAGAAGTGACCAAATAACACCTGAAGAAGCCGGCCCAAGTCTGGAACAGCATTCTTTGGACAGACGAGATTAAGATCAACCTGTACCATGTTTTACATCTTCTGTAAGACATGGTGGAGACAGTGTGATGGCATGGACATGCATGGCTTCCAATGGCACTGGGTGACTTGTGTTTATTGATGAAGTGACAAAAGACAGAAGCAGCCGGATGATTTCTGAAGTGTATAGGGAGATACTTTCTGCTCAGATTCAGCCAAATGCAGCAAAGTTGATTGAATGGCACTTCACAGTACAGATGGACAATGATCCAAAACATAATGCAAAAGTAACCCAAGAATTTTTAAAGCAAGGAAGTGAAATATTCTGCAGTGTCCAAGTCAGTCACCAGATCTCAACCCAATCGAACATGCATTTCATTTGCTCAAGACAAAACTTAAGGCAGAAAGACCCACAAACAAGCACCAACTGAAGACAGCTGCAGTAAAGACCTGGCAAAGCATCACAAAGGAGAAAATCTAGCGCTTGGTGATGCCCAATGGGTTCCAGACTTCAGGCAATCATTGACTGCAAAGGATTCTCAACAAAATATTGAAAAGTGACATTTTACTTAGGCTTATCTTTATTTGTCCAATTACTTTTGAGCCCCTGAAATGAGGAGCGTTTGTATAAAGATAGCTACAATTCCTACATGTTTAATCATCTATTTTTGTTAAACCACTTGAATTAAACCTTAAAGCATGCACTTCAACTAAATTGTAGTTGTTTTTTTAGTATGCTGGGGGACGGGGTAATTAATTTTGTGGGTCATTACATCCAACAACCAAACATTTTGGACTTCTCCACTTCTTCACGTACCTTCAGCATCTTTGTGCTTGGACAACAAAATTGAAACGAAAAAAATGTATCAGCGGTTTTACAAACTGGGTCCATGACCTTGTTTAGCTGCTTCATAGTTGACTTAATTGTTTAAAAAAACGTAACGGAGAAAAGAAAACTCTGAACGGCTTGAAATATACGACCTAAACAGTTTATAGCGATATATACGCAGCACCACGACATTGAACTTTTCTGCATTCCTAAGACTCCAAGTACACAACAAAATGTATTTAAAGTGTAACCAAACCCTAAATCAATGTTTTTGCAGATAGTCTATATAAATTATGCCTAAGGGTGCTACTTTAATATTGCTGTGCATTTTTTTTTTTTACATTTTCATATGAACTTGTTTAGTTCTGCAACATTTATCTTACTAACTAACTCATCTCAGTGGTTGAATGGTGGGTATAGCTGCTGAGTTTTCCTACTAGCTCATGCTTCCATTACCATGGCCCCGCATTTGAGTATAAAGGCATTCCAGTCATAAACCCCTGTGGTGAATCAGATTCAGGAGTTATGAGGAGTTGCTACTGCTTTGAACGTTCCACGTTCCCCACACTTAGTCTTGACCTCAGGCTCTTTTGGCACTGCCCTTTTGGTGACATTTTTCAAAATTTGTCTTGGGGTGGGGCTATGCTTTTACAGTGGGGTGAGTTACACTTTAAGGGCTAAAAAGGTTGCTTTTGCCTGATTGTCCCTTTAATGACTGCGGTATTAAAGTGTATTTATACACTTTATTAGAATCATCCTTTCAATTGTTTAACACATATAGTGGATTAGCCAAACACACAATAGCAACTCAATGCTTTTAGGCTTCTAGACGCGGTGAAGATGACATGCTGAGGTTCAAACTGAACATCCGAATGGGGAAGTGAGCAGATTTAAGTCAGTTTAAAGATGGCAAAGTCGTTGATGCTAGAATGGGCGGGTCCGGGTCTTTCCGTAAAGGTTGATCTACAGGAATTTTCACTCGGATTTACGGAGAATCTCTAAAAATGAGAAAATACCCAATGAGCCTTCCGGAGTTTGTTGCTTCAGATGCGCATCCCTTTATGGTCACAGTGCACCTATCTTCTGTTGGATAACCCTTATCCCTAACTGGTTTCTTGAAATTCGCTGCACTTCATACATTTGGTATGTGGTAAAACAAGAGATTTTCATCATAGACGTCCAGTCAACGGGTCTGCAGCCGCCGTGTGATGCTGTCATGTCAATATGGATCAAAATCTCTAAGAAATGTTTCTTTCACCTCATTAAGTCTATGACACAAACAATTAAGGCAGTTCTGGGTCGGATCTAGCCGTTACTAGTGAGGAGTAACTAGTAAAGTGAGTGGAAGGTCTGCATGTGAAAGGAGTGTTGGGAGTCCAATAACAGTAATAGTAATAGTTCCGCTTCTGAGTAGGCGACCATTTACACCTATGCTGATCCTAACCCCATGAGAGGAGCCTCACATTGAACAATAACAACAGGAAGTCCATATCTGCATATATCTGCATCAACCCCCCCTAAAATTAAAAACATGCGGTGATGGAAATCCTTCTCCTCTTAAAAGGAAAGGTAAGGCCAGAATGGAATTACCCCAGAATTTCTGGCAAAGATTTAAAAAAAAAAAATCCTTGTGTGGTGCACATCACATGACCCTGAGAGGTGTTTTCCAGCCACTGTCATTTTAAGAGTAAGGCTTTTTTTTTTCTGTTGAAAGTGTTTTCAAAGTATTGCCACTAGAGGGGGTAAGTTACAGTAAGGAACTGGTCATCAAGGAGCACTGTAGCAACAGATGCAGAAATTGGAAAAGACTCTCAAAGACTCATATATTGTTGTTATTAACACTGTTATTGCTATTATTATTATTATGATCATTATTATTATTATCATTAATATCATTATTGTTGCATAATATTCCTTGCGTGATATTAATGCTTCTTATCTGTGATGAATTTATATATCCCAGGCTACGCACGGTGTGTGGGTTTACGTTGTCTCATTTCCGGACTCTAAGAGAAAGTGTGCGTGCGTCCGCGTGTGTGTGTGTGCGTGTGCGTGTGTGTGTGTGCGTGTGTGCGTTGGGGGGGGGGGGGGGTGACATCGAGAGACGGAGGGAGGGAGGAAGAGAGAGATAGACATGCACACAGGGGGAGGGAGAGGAGGGGGAGGCTCCTGATACCAAGACACGGAAAAGCAGGGGAGGGAAAGAGAGAAAGAACAAGGGGCTGGTGGAGGAAGAGGAGAGGGGAGTTGGAGAAATCGGGGAATAACACTTAACAAAAAGCGCACAGAGAAGAGGAGGGACGGCACCCGGCGCGTTGGACATCCCCAGCTTTCTTCCCCTCGGGCTGTCACAGCAGATTGGACTCCGGAGGACCGACACGGCGGCCACCCCAGACCCCATGGGGTAACAGGTATGTCTGACTTCCTCCCTAACGCCACCGCCGGAAAGCCACGCTGCCCACCAGCGGGGCATCAACCGGGGCTGGAGATTTCAGCCCCGGCGGCCGCGGGGAGCTCTCTTCCCTGTCATGTCAACAATTAGTTTTCTGCCTGGCGGAGCCGCCGCGTCCACAGCTGATATAGTTGCGCGCCTAGCCGCCGCCGCCGCTGCCGCCGCGCACAGGTTGGAGACGTGACACAATACAACTCTTGGCTCCTGTGGCTACTCATACGGGAGGCCTGTCTTTTTTTTTGTTCCACATTGCCCATTAGCATCACGGCAATTAGGAGCTTGAGAGAATCTGCCCGCCGGCTGTAAGGCGGACGGGCGATCGAGTCTTAAAGTACGCCTACCTGTTCCATACGTGACAGCCAGCTGCCGCGCCGCGCCGCGCGTGTTGATATTTTGGGGGAAGCTGTCACGCTTTTAGGCTGGACGTTCGACTTTGTTGCAGATTATGTCTAAAATAACCGGCTGAAAAATAATAACCACGAAGAAACACTCTTGTAAATGTAATTTGTGATTAACTTTTCAATCAATTTTTAATTTTTTTTTTTTTTTTTTTTTTTGCAAATGTGAGTTATGAATGTTTTTATAATCTATATGGTTAGTGGCGTTTGTCTTAGCAGCTGAATGCGTTTGATTGAACCGGGTGGTGAGGGTGGGTGGGGGTCTTTACAAACTTTTGATTTCAACATTTGCTGAGAAAGGCAGTAGGGGGGGGGGGGACTTGTCGTGCACACATTAATCGTGATCGTGCCACAGATGGAAAACGAAGTGATGCGCTTTAGAGACGACGACTGGAGGGGATTCAGAATGAAAACACTTTTGCGTCTGAAACCCAGAGGGGGGCTGAACCTTCTTCCCTTTTCATAGCGGTTAACGTCCAAAAGGGGGATTTCTCCAGCTAGACTTTTTTTTTCTTTTTCTTTCAATTCTATTTCATTTTGCTGCGTCAACGCCAAGCCCCTTAAGACTTAGACGTAGTGACGAAGAGAGGGGGAATTTTATTTTGCACATACAGTGCTGTCGCGCGTTATTGTTTTTTCTTCTAAATTATTATTATTATTTTTTAATCTATTATTTATTCGGAGAAGTGTTGGTGATCGTCATCTGTTCCTAGAGGAGAGCTGAAGAACAGCCGCGTCAAGTGTTTTCCTGAAAGCGTCTCCAGCCCGTGTCTGTCCTCTTTAACCGGTCAGTTCCGTCTTCCTCCATTTTCTACCATGTGACAGCTGAGGGGGGAACAACCCCACTTCGCTTGAAGAAGCTGTGCGTGGGGACGTCAGAGTGCGCCTGGCTGTCATGCAGTGACCTGACCACAGCCAGGTGAAGGCTCGCCACAATGCATGAACAGGTGACAGGTGACGTGTGGCCGGGCTGCCAAGTTCTCAGCAGAGCTCGGAGTGACTGTCGACAAAGTTTGGTGTTGGCAATATTTATTTATTTTTAAATCTAATATCCAGACGTCTGTATGACGTCAATTAAAATAACTTCGAATATAGTTTTTTTTCTGTTTATTTGACTATTTTGGTAAAAAGTAGCTTTTTAACCAATATAAAGTATCCCCTCCAATCAGTCTTCCCCTCACAGGCATGCCTCTGGTGACATCACAAAAGGCATAAGGGAACTGATGCACGCCATTACCAATTTCGTTATAAGTGTTTTTCTTTTGTTTTTGTTTTGTTGTTAAATAAAATCCCCCCCCCCCCCCCCCCCCTACAAAATCTGTTTATTGGTGTTTGGTGGGACTGCAGCAAAACATTTACGCTGTACGTGAGAACATGTGGATTTCAGGAATATTTGACAAGAACAAAACACATGGAAAGCAGTTTGTACAGAGGACTGCAATGTCCAGCTTTCATTAATGTAGAATTTCAGTGTTCATTTCCAGCCAAGTTTCTGTTATTAGAGATGCAGCAATAAATCAGACACATATCAAAATGTGTACATTTTGCCATAAATAGCTCTCATTGGTGATTGGCAGGTTAAATACTGGGAAATCAGAACTAATTTGTTTTTTGTTTGTTAAACGCACCAATTGAGGGTGTTTTTTTTTTGTAATTTCCTTGTTTTCAGTTGACTTCACAATGCTATCCCAGTGAAAGAGGTAGTTCTGTTATTGGTAGACCATAAAGCTAGATAAAACTAGAAACTGCTCTGCTGCCTAGAAAGGCCTGATCAGTTGTTCCTTAGTTTTAAAACAACATGGTCTGGTTCATTAAGTTCCATTAAGATCATTCCCAGGTAGTTCCTTGCTGAACTGCTGTTTCGCCCGTTGCCTCTGTTGAGACTGATCAGCGGACAAGCAACCGGTACTGAGCCGAAGCCAACAAGTTAGGCAGGCACTTGCCGTGCAATCTTTAGAATAATCATCGTTCCAATCAACACCAGAGGGAAGACATAAGACGGCTAAAACAGTGTGAGTTCAGACAGCTTGCAGAGCTAATGTACTGGCAAATCATGTAGCTGTTTATGGTGGTGCAAGCAGAGTACAACATTCTCTCGTTTTACAAGTTGTAATTATGCATGGAAGACAATCAGATGGGAAAATTAAAGCAGGGACATATGCAGATTTGCAACAGTTAAACATCTGGGAACTTATCGTTGTTCTCGTCTCTGTGTGCTCGAGCTTCATTCAGGGCAGTGTCCATTAAGGCTTTGTGGTCTTTGGAGTCAAACTCTGGCATGTCAGGTGGAACCCCATTGATATTCAATATACTTCCAAATATATATATCTAAATCATTAAAAAAAGTCACTTTTCCAGCAATGTGTTCAATAAGGCCGGCTGACGAACTTGTCTTGTGCCTCTCGTGATGTCATCAACCTAAATACACCCCGAGCAGAATTAGCTTTTTTTTTTTTTTTATTTAGCCTACTTTCTGAGGCAATGTTCTTTGTAAAATCCCACCATGGAAATCTGTACTTTGTGACCCAGCTGTGTTTTTTTGACAGTTTGCATTTGTTAGTGAAAAATGTTTTTCACTGGATAGCACCTTTAAGAAACAGCTTTACAACATATTTGTTCAGTAACACCTTTCTAAATGATCTCTAAACAATTTTTGGGGGTTATTTTATGCCATTCTTAATATTTGGACACTAACATTGGAACCTGCTAACCTGTAGTGGAAATCCTGATGTCCTTCTAGTGCTATTTGTGTATGACTACAGACATGATCCTGAAATATACCGACAAAGCAAAAGTCTTTAGAATTGATAAAACAACTCTTGACTTTAAACATCAGGGGACAGACATTTTGTCCTTTTTTTAATTTTGCCAATGAGTGGACCAGAACATCCCTGTTAGCACTACCACTTTAAAACCCTGTCGTACAGCCGGATAATCCTCTGAGTGATATAATCCTGAGAGGACGCTCTTTCTTCATTGATAAGCGGAGGTATTGGGAGTGAGCCTGCACACCCAGTGATAAAAAGATGTCTACTGTGTTTAGACTGAGCCATCGGGAAAAGCACTGTGCGAGAAATAAAGAAAAAAAAAAGCTTCAGTCTCACTCCAGGAGAGTGAGAACTGAGTATGGGGCCAACTTTTCGAAATCTAAACTCTTTCTGCTGAATTTAACATTTATTCAACCACATTAATTTAACCTATTTAATTCTTAAGATTTTGAACCCGCACTGTATAGCTTCCTTGACCTTAAATCATTGGGAAGTTTTTCCTTCCTTGTTCTGTAAATAGATTTCCAGTTACTCTGAAGCGTCTGGACGGTTCCGCTGAGCTGCTTTTTCTTCCGGTTTAACGTGCACTCTTTTGGCAGCCGCGACTAGTGTACAGCTGTAAGATCGAGGCCTTTTCCTTTTGTTGGACAGTTGCTAACTAGATCTCCGGGATTAGGAGACCATCAAGCCATTTTTCCAAATCGTCTTAGCCCTCTGTGGATTTGGTCTGGTTGTTTTGTCCTTCCAACTACTGAGTTAAGGGTTGGCACTTGATATGATAAACCCTCCAAAGTCTTTTATTCTGTTATTCAATTACCATCGGCTTGTTTTGCTGTGCATGTCCCTGTGAGGGTGTGTATGTGCGCGCGTGTCGCCGTGAGCAGGATAAAGCTCAATTATCTGCTTTTAATGCTTAGAATCCAAATAGTATTAGAACAACTAAACTCTCTTGGCACTCTGTCACCTAACATCTTTCAGAGTGCTTTGTTTCTGTGGCCCTGCCCCCCCAACCCCACCCCCCCTCCCGCCACCCACCCTGATGCCGCTCCTTGGAGGTAGCTCTCCCAGGTGGGGTCATGTAGTGTTGTCTTTTTAGAGGAGAACAGTGGTGTATGTGTGTGCATCAGCGCCCGCGCCTCCATCTGTGTGTTCCGCAGAGGAAAAAAATGCAACATCGACCAAGACAACAGCTTCAAGGATGAGTGGAGGAGGAGTGTAGGCGAGATCGGCCAAAAGATGGGCAAAAAAAATATTAGCAACACGTGTGCTCGGGGGGGGGATCGCTGAGCAGGAGAGGAAGCGCCCTGCTCTCGTCTTATCCATCATGAATGGACCTTTGAAGTTGATTGAGCAATATTAGCCGGTTAAAAATCTCTTTGATCTCTTTTTTTTTTTTTTTTTTGCATTGCTGAATCCAAAGTTGTGCGTGCGGCGTTTTGTTGAAGGCGGAGGGGGAATAGTTGCGCTGGACTTTATCCACACGCGCGGTGTGAAGTTTGTGGGAAGCAAAGGCAACTGAGGAAATGAGACCGAGGGGCTCGGTTTCAGTGGTCGGCAGGCTTGAAGCTCGACACCTGCCTCTCACCGTGTGAGTGTGTGAGCTCGCTGTTTGTGTAGGTGGTGCTCAGTGATCCCATGCAGATTGTAAGCTGAACTGTGTGGTTGCAGGTTGCTCAGCTTTAGCCTTCAGCCACGCAAACCCGGGGGTTGTAGCGCCCTCACTGTATGCACTCTGGTGTCTCCATCCGTGCAGCAAATTCAGCGCCCTGCAAAAGCATTCATGCCACTTCAACGTCATCGCATTATCTTAACAACAAACTGGAGCTGATTTCACCGACATCTTACGCGATAAACTAACACAAACTACCACGTATTTGTGAAGAGGAAGGAAAATCGTACAATTTACAGCGTCTGAAAAAGTCTCTCCTGCCTTTCTATTCAACTCCATTTCCCACGATGCACCAAAATAAAATCCAGTTCTATCAATTGGTGAATAGTGTTCACCTATGTGTATTATAATAGTACTCCATACATTGGGGCCTGTTTTTAAAGAAATGGAAGAAGAAAACCACTGTTTGAAAGCCAGGCGTAAGAAACGTGATTCTGTTTGTCACGACCCATTTAGAGGAAATACAGAAACTATTTGAACGAAGGTGCTCTGTTCAAATTGGACCAAAATTATTAAACTTATTTTCATGCAAAAACTCTCCACATTAATTTGAATGCACCCCTCTTATGGGGAGACACGTAGGTGGCAGCATCATGCTGTGGGAAAGCATGCCTTCAGCTGGGACAGTGAAACTAGTCTGAGTTGATGGGATGACCATAGCTAAATATAGAGCGATACAGAGCAAACTGCAGTAAAAGGTGATCCCAGACTCAGATCTTCTGAACATAAAGGCAAGACGGATTTTTATTTGGTCCGAAAGAACAAACAAAGTATCATTATCCCCTTTCATCACAGTTCTGCGTTGGTTCAGCAAACAGAAAACCCCAAAGAAGACACCTTAAAAGTTCGCACGAGGAAAAGTTTGAGGTTCATTATTGCTTTCAGGACGCCGTACCTAATCCACAAAAATAACAAAAACAAAAAAAAAGGACAGAAGCTCTACAAAGACGTTTTTGTTGCAATAAACAACCGGCGTTCACCTCTGCGCGTCTGTCGGCTTTCTCATCTCCATCACCCCTCAGGGCCCGCTTGTTAATGAGAACACCTGTTTGACTAACACCCCGCAAAATGAACCATTTACACTCGTCTTACAAGACGCGCCGCGTCTCTCTCCGGAGCTTTCGAACAACTCCGTCTCTCCGTCGCGTTGCAGGTATTTGTGTCGCGACGCACGTTAACCCCCGGGTCTAAAACCTTCTCCATCCCCCATCCATCCAATAACTCCCAAGGCTTAGCTGCTGCTATAGCTCATTGTGCAGCGCTGAATACAGGTGTTTCTAATCGCCATGGGGTTACACGGGTGCTGTGGGGGATGTGTGTGTGTGTGTGTGTATTCTGACATGCTCCTCCCCCCAGCAGAGAGAGCAGGTGAGTCTTTAAGCACCCCCCCCCCCCCACCTCCTCCCCGGACCGGATCTACAGATATACTCTCCACCTCCCAGCTTCTTCTGTTCACTTGGGTATGAATATTTCATAGCTTTTTGTGTATGTTTTCATGCCTGCGCTTGGCTATACAAAATAATGCGAGTGGCAATAATAATCCTGATCTCTTCTGTTTCCTTTATTGTTTTGTCCCCACATTTTGCATTAAAAGATGATTTTATGCTGCATTTTTTTTTTCAAATTCCAGAATCTGACATAAAATTTCACTGCTGATAAAAATGAACGGTAAAAGGAGTTGTTGAAAATAATTTTTTTTTCCCCCCCAGTATTGTTGCATTTCTTATCTTTTTTTGGGGGAGGGGAGAGAGTTGTTGATATTGCAAAACACCTTTTGGATTGCGCATTCCTCAGAAAACAGATGTGGGACTTACTTGACTTTGTGTATTTACCGCAGGGTGTGTGTTTTTTCTTTTTTCGTTAGGAATGCAGAGCAGAGAGCGTTTCTCTCCAGCTACTATCCCATCTTCATATCTTCATGCAAACCTAACTGGCATCATGAGCCAACCAGAGATACTTTTTTTTTTTTTTTTTGCAAACAAAACTGCGACATTCAAAGTGATCACAGTGGTTTATTTTTGCACACATGTTGTCATAATGTGTTAGATGGGTTGGGTTCATTTTAACCCTGTGCTGTTTATTATTTTAGCAGTTTGGTCATATCATATCTGAATTTGAAGGACACTTTGTCGCCAACGTGCTTCAGTTCATGCCCCTGCAGTTTTGATAACCAATTTAAAGTACCTTCCCGTTATCTATTTGTAGTCTGCTGTAACAAAATGCAGTTATATGACTCCAGTAAAAAAATATTTACCATGAAGAGGTCATTCATAGATGTTTTTGGTTGGATCAGAATTAACGCTCAAGTTTTGAGGACCAAACGGGTCAGAACCACAGCTCTTAATGGTACACATAAGTGTAAAATGATTGCATGGTAAACATAGGGAAATACAAATATGAATTAGGAAAGTGGGGTGAAGCAGCATAAAGTCATGATATAAATTTTCTCAATTGGATTTATTAGTTAGTATTTAAATATGTTATATTTCCTGGGATTTTGGAGGTCCGTTGTTGAATAATATCTATTTTATAGGCCTCCTATAATGGTGAGCAGAACCACTGCGCCTAGGTTCACGTAGTTTACCTCTACCTGACTACAAATAAACAGAAAACACCAGAGTAAGGTAAGGTGACAGTGGTTGTGGACAACTCTTAGTTACATCCGCGGTTTTACCAATGTTTCTAAAGGGTTTTTCTTTCTTTAAAAGGAAGGGAATGACCAAATACTTCTGAACCCAAGTCAACAAAAAAGCTGTTAATAATAATGAGATAGATTCAGGAAACATGAAATATAACTTTTGTAACACTTCCCTCTGAGAAAAGAAGTGAAAAAAGCTTTGCAGTATCGTGTAAATGGCGCTTTGCTGGGAAGAAAACAAAAAAAGAGTAAAAGTAAAAGTAAAGTCTTAGAAAATCCAGGAGAAAAAAACCTTTGGATCTTTGCCATCACCATACAGACACATTCAATAAGTTAGAATATCATAGAAAAGTTAATTTAATCCTGTGACTCAACTCACGAACATTTAGATTAAAAACACACAGAGTGGTGTTTTCAAGCCTATGATTGTGTTAATTATGATTAATAAAAATACAACATGTAAGATTAGAATATTACGTCACAGCAATTAAAATAGAAATGAGGGGCTTGGGTAAAGGGATGTTTACAAAAGGTTGTTATTTGCATAAGATACTTGTAATCTTGGAAATGAACCTCATCAGAACACTAATTATTGAGCATGACTGTATTCTCCAACAGGTTTAATCATCATATATATATATATATATATATATATATATATATATATATATATATATATATATATTAGAATATATATTTATATTAGAAAAAATGTGATACGTAATATTATGATTCACACCATCTGATACATTAGCCACTGATACCATCACTCTCCACTACTGAGATGCCATAGCACAGTTTACTGCTGCTCAAAAGATTTTACTTCTTGTAGAGTTTGATCCTCTCAGACTTATTTTCTTTCTCCTGTAATTTCATTTGACTTCTGCTTAATTTTATAAACCTTCATGCCGTAAAGCTGTTCCCAACGTCTCGGTATATGGAGATGTGTTAGTTAGGGGTCTTAAAATGCGGCGTTATTACCTGACAGGAAAAGAGAAGTAAACCGGTGGGAAGGAACTCGCTTGACAAAAAAATAAATAAAACTATCAGTAACATGACGAGACTCCTCAGCTTTCCACTTAGCACAAATGTCACCTGCCTTTTAGCCAAATTCATACGAGCTGCTAAGAAGTTGAAGGTTTGGTTTTAAGTGTGTGGTTCGCAGAGAGTTCCAGGTTGTTGGCTGTTATTTCTCCCAGTGAATGAGTTTGTCTTTCATGCACACAGCGGGAGCATTTGATGAGAAATTGAACGTCTTTCAGCAAATACACCTTTAGAAAGAGTCAACTGGCCTCGGGCTCTGGCTGTTGAGAGATTTCCATATCAAAGCTCAGGTGAGGGAACGAGACTGGGGAGGCAAAGGGAGGTGGGAGAAGTGGGCAGGGGGTTGGGGGGGGTGGGGAGAGAGAGGGGGGGGGGGGTGGAGGTTTGATGAAACAGACATCTACTCCAAAAAAGATCTCCAGCCCTTGTTATTCTGTCGCTCCTTTGTGCAGCACAGTTTAGTCTGTGTGTTTCGCCGCTGTCTGTCTCAATCTAAACTCCCCGCTTTACAAAAACACACACGCAGACGCCGAGCGGAGGGGAACACAGAGGCGCACCTTCACGCGAATCAAATGCGCCGCAAATATCGGCTCTCGTCTGACCGCAAGCTCCCGGTGGAACAGAGGAGAGCTTTTCTCCCTTTTTACAGTGCGTAACGTCTGACCCGTCAGCCTCTGCCAATATTTGGATCCCTGTTTAATATTGATACCGAAGCATAAAACCATCATTTTCCCTGGAACTACTTCTCTTCTTTAGCCATAAGTATCAGAGCTGACCCCATGGAAATGATGGCGGCGCACTAATTAATGGATAGAGTTTTTTAAAGATGTGTGTGTGTGTGCGCGCCCGCGCCGAACATTATTACGCTTTGTAGAGTTTTGTAATCCAGCCATGGACTCAGTGCTAGAGTGCTAAAGTGCTGCTAACAAGGCCTGTTTAACATTCTCTCCCCTGCTCAACATACAATTATTCCACTTCGCTGCCATTAACATGTACAGTAGGACTGGGCTTTTAATTGGCCTGATATGACTAATGCCAGATCAACTTGGATTTGCTAATTAGTTTTTTGCTTTAAAAGTGCCATCAGGACATGAAATATTCATTGATGTGAGGTGGAGTGAGGACTGTGGGTGGTATTAGTGGGATATTAGCGGTGCGGGCAGGCTGCTCAAGCGTGCCGGGAGAAGAGACTGAACTTACGCTGGCCTGTTGTGGTCGGTTATTCATACTTTTGGGAGAGGTGTTAGTTTTTCGTCATGATTCGAGACACCCACACGCACAGAGAGACACACATTCATGCCACGCACGCGCACACACCACCTCCCTTCTTGGCGTCACAAGGCCACCTTTTCTTTTCCAGCCCCCACCCCGTCTTTCTCTCTCTGTCTCTCCTCGTTTCCATTATTTCATCTTTTATTCCTTTTGCCTTCACCGTTCAGTTTTTCTCTCCTGACTTTTGCCTTCGCCTTAACCCCATCCATCCGATCTTCTTGTCACCTTCCCTTGCTTTTCTCTTTCTCTTCCTCTCCAGGCCTCCTCGTCATCTACCTCTGCTCGGTACATCTCCTCCGCCTCCTTTTCTTTTTTCCCTCCTACTCCTTAATCTTCCACCTCTCCTTCTTCGCCACCCCCTCCTCCGCTCTAAGTGGGCCAGGTGCCTCCTGTGGCCTCCCCTACTCCATTTCTCATTTTACCCTTCCTCTACTCCTTTTTTTCTCATTTTTACCTTCCTGCTGCTCCCTTTCTCATTTTTATCCTTCCCCTTGACCCCTACAGCTCATATTTATATTTCCTGTTAATGCAGGGGCTGACAACCAGTGCCTGGCAGATGCAGTCTGTTCTGTGGAGTTCAAACGACGACGTTCGAGGAAGTTTCCTGAGAGAGCGTTTCACTACAAAAGTGCACGTGGCTCTCAAGAAATTCAAATGAACGAAAAGTTTATTTTTGTCAGGAATTCATTCAACTGAAACTCATATGTTATATGGATTTATGACACAGTGATATATTTCAGGCGTTTATTTGCGCTGATTTGGATTATTATAGCTGAAAGCTATTGTTCACTCCATGTACTGTATAGTATATGAGCAAAGTACTTGGTTGGGACTCGTTTTGCAAGAATTACTGCATCAGTGTAGCATGGCACGGAGGCAATCAGCCTTTGCTGCTGAGGTATTTAGGAAGATCATATTAAAGCAGGCTGCGTTAATATGATCTTTAGCTCGTCTTCTCTGCTGTGTCTGTTTTTTTTATCCTTTTCCTCTTAACAAGACCCCTAATGCCTCTATGTATGGTGGCTCCTTATAAATCTCTGTGAAATTCTGGAATGGGCTTTGCTTCTCAACCCTCTCAAGTCTGTGGTTATCTCTTTTGCTTCGGCGTCTATTTCTGCCACACTTTTTCCTTCCACTCAACTTTCCATTAATATGCTTGGATACAGCTCTCTTTGAACAGCCAGCTTCTTTTGCAATGTCCTATTTTGCCTTACCCTCCGTTTGGAGGGTACCAGTGGCTGTCGTCTGGCTAACTGTCAAGTCAGCAGGCTTTCCTATGATTTGGTAAACCATGCCATTAGTGTGTTTTTAGCTGGTCTTATTCAAGTTTCTGAGTTTGGGTTCTTCATGGAACAGAAATAAATGTAAAGACGATATATGATTTTTACAGTTATCTATATAGTATTGTAGTTTAACTTTTTAAAAGTTAATTACTGAAATCAAGCGAGTTTTCAGTAATAATTTGGAACGTGGGACTGGTTGTCGGAGGAGCTCCCTTTAGTCAGTTTAGTTCCTTTTACAAAAACAGGAGCTCCAAGTGAGTACAGAAGTGACTAGGTTCACATCCCCTTTTCGATGGTGAGGGGCAAATTTCCCCAACGGTCCTCTGGCGCTTCTCTCCAACTCTGAATTCATACACACACACACACTCACGCGCACGCGCACACATGTTCACATGCATTCATTCACATGCATATGAATGGAAGTATCTTTGTCATTGTGTTCTTGTTCATCTCTCACTCCACAAATGTGCACAGGGAGCAGAGAGCACACTTTTCACCTCTTGTCCTCTCTTCTTTCCGTTTTTTTTCTCCCACCCAACTCTTCCTCTTTTCACTCATTGTCATTCTGCCTGCCTTTGTCTCTGGCTGCCTCTTTCCTGTGCCCTCTACTTTTTACTTTCTCTTTTTCACCTCCAGCCCCCATCCCGTCCTCTGTCTCAGCGTCGTGTTGATGTGTGCACAGGTGTCTGTCACAAAGGGGCTGGTAGTAGACGACTGGTGGTTATGGACAGGGCAGCTCAAACTGTCTCACAATGTGGGAATTTGTTACTTCTTGAAAAATTGGGTTTGCCCTGGGAGTTGTCTCTAACATTGAGAAAAAAACAACTCCCCTTGAGTTTGTGTTGTATTATCAGTGTGTGTTTGTGTGTGTGTGTGGAGGGGTGTGTGTGTGTGTGTGGAGGGGTGGGGGGGGTGAACCCATAATAGCTCAAAAAGCCTGCGAGCCATGGCAATCGCTAATGCTAGTCAACAGGTGACAGTCAAACGTCAGGCCGCATTCAGATAAACGCTGCAAGAGTAAAAGGCGGACGGACAGATGTGGAAAGGAGGTGGATGGGTTGTGAGGTGACAAAAAAAATAAGATCTTAATGGAAACCCGAGTAGCCAGGTGAGGCATTTGTCTGATCAACGCTTGCTTTTCGTCAGTCACAGACGACAAAGTAGCCTGGAGGCATCATGCAAATGTCTTCTGTAAAGTTTGTTTCAAGCTATTTCTTTTTACCACAAGATACTTTGCTATATATACATAATCTTAAAGCAGTTCTTCTCATGTACGGTGTCTTGTAAAAGTATTTACAACTATTTTCCATGTTTTATCATGTAACAATCACAAACTTCAAAATGTTTTATCGTGATTTTATGCGAAAGCACAAAACTGAAACGTGGAAGGAAAATGATATATAGTTTTGGTTTATATGTTTATTTTGAATCTTAAATGTGCGTACATTTGTATTTAGCACCCAGTCAAAGCTCTCTACTCTCTATTTCAAGCCAACTGCAGATGTAAGAGTTGTATGGCGTTTCTGCACATCTAGAGATTATTCATTCATTTTTTTGCACATTCTTTGCAAACCTAAAATGTTTAATTTTGCTCCTTGCTGCATGTCCTGCTGGAAAGTAAACCTCTTCGTCGAACAGGTTTTCTTCCAGGAATGTCGTTTGTTCAGCTGCGTTTTTCCTGTCAACTCTAACCAGCTTTCCCATACTCACTAAAGAAAAACATTCCCCAGAGCATGATACTACCTCTACCTTGTTTCATCATTTGGATTGTGACGTAGCAGTTTGCATGTTTACCAAAAAGTTCAGTTTTGACGTTGATCCCGTATAACCAGGGCACCTTCTTCCACACATTTGCAGTGTCTGCTACATGGCTTGTTGCAAACTGCAGACAAGACTTGTTACGACTTTTCTTCCAACTTTAGCTTCCTTCATGCCACTCTTTCTTATAGGCTTATAGTTGTGTTGCATTTATCTACTTGAGCTGTAGATCTATGCAGTACCTCCGGAGTTACTATGGGCCTTTTTGGCTGCTTAGCTGAATGTTGCTCTCTTTATCTAACCTGTCAACTCAAGTGAATAATAATGTTTTGGTAAGTTTGCAGTTGTGCTTTACTCTCTGTTTTTGGATGACTTCTGAAGCCAAATGGTTGCACAAGATTTTTTTTTTAGGTGTATCCAAATAAAGGGGGCTGAACTCAAATGCACCCAACACTCTTTAGATTTTCATTTGTTAAAAAATAAATAAATCAGGCGCCACTGTTCCTTAAATTGATAATTATGCATTACTTTCGGTTGCTCTGTCACATAAAGTCACAAAATGTATTGCGGTTTCTGTTTACAATAATACAGAATGTGCGAAAATCCAAGGTGGTTATGAATATTTTTGCAAGGCACCTTGGCAATAGAATCTGTAGCAGAGAATTGCAGCAATGGCCTCATGCCAAATAGCCAATCAGAGCACAGCACAGAAACAATAGAGACAAAGACATTTAATGATTTTGCATCTTTGCTGATTGCCGTTAGATTCCACTCAGCATATTAAGGGTTGCAGACGGTTTGTTGAAACTGTTGAAGAGCTCATACAAAGGCCAGACCTTCAGTATTGACATTACGCATTGATGAGCACCTGAAGTGATACACTGTGCAGTTTATTGAACTCCATCGTGCCTCCATGTCCTGTTCTCCAGAAGTCCACTAAACTAGGTGGCATGTCGCTTCTTTTGTGGCGCTTGCTACTCTTTTCTCCCCCCAATCATCACATTCCTTTTTTGTCTCTCACGTCTTCTTCATCCCTTACCTTTCAGTGTCTCTTTTCTGAGTCCAAAATGCTAGCCTCTCTATATTTAGATGCTCTTCTTCTCCCCCTTTGATTCCTCTCTCTTTATCTCACCTTCTTGTTTTTTTTTTTTTTATCTTTTTTGCTGTCGTTGAGGGACAGATTCGCACAAGCGCTCCAAGATTCATCAGTGTTGCATTGTAGCTGCTTTTTGATCAGCTTGATGACTGACAACGCCGCCTCGGGCTATTAAATACAAGTGTGCTTTTATAAATGCCTTTTCTATCTATATGTAAATCTCTACTGCTCAGTTGTTGTTGCTTTGTAGATGGCGAAAGCAGGCACGAGTGAATCTTGTTTATTTATCAGGATAAACCAGTAGAATAAAGTTCGTCCGGTGCTGCATGGGTTCTCGAGTGTGAATGGATTAGATTAGCCGGGAGTAAAGTCTCTCTTAATATTTGCTCCGGGGAGGGGGGAGGGCGTTGCGGGTGAACGCAGGGCGTGCCTGTTGAACTTGCGAGTGCTCACTTAAGCCGCTGCCTCTTTGCTCCCCTCTGTGCATGAGTTTATTGTAAGCTGGTGTTCAGTGCGGATTGGAGAGAGCGGCCTCTGTTTGCTGTCTGACGGAGTGATAGTCACACCAAGTTACACACACACACACACACACACACACATATGCATCCTTGTTTAATGTACATAGTGAGGACCGTGCCTTGACTTCCCCAGACTGCTATTCATTTTCAGGCCTTTCTATGGCCTGACGCTCAACCTAACCCTAACCTGTACCAGTTTATACCTGATCCTAACCTAAACCTAACTGACACCTTAGTGCTAAACCTAAGCCCAGAAAAAAGTGAAGACCAAAAAAAGGTCCTCACTTTACATCAAAGTCCCCACTTTACTAGTGAAATGAGCAAAAAAAAATTCTCGCTCAGCTACAAGTACAAGAATACGTACACACACACACACACACACACACACACACACACACACACACACACACACACGCACACACACGCACACACACACGCACTCCCCGGACACCCGCCTCGGCAGCAGAGAGCCACTGGCCACCAGCAGTGAGTCACCATCCTTCAGTCATTCAGAAGCCGCACATTTTAACAAACAACAATTAGCTCTCAGTCATCAGACACTTCAGACATGTATTCCCAGAGGACTGGTATTTTTGTACCATATGATCTTTTTTTATTTATTTACACACTCTGTCACCTTTTTATTCTCTTTCTCTAACCTTTCTCTGTACTGTTTAGTCTTTCTCTGTTTCTGTGTGCGCGTTTGCATGCATGGCGTGTGTGTTTCTTTGTCTGAGACCTTTGGAGCTGGTGACTGCTTTAACAGCTTGGGAACAGGCTGCTTGTGTTCTTTGTGGTACAGTCATGTACAGTCGTGTCTGGCTAAGTCGTGACAGGTTGCTTTTTTTGCTGTGACAGGTTTTGTGATGAGACCCACAAGAGGCTCTGGACGTCCACGTGCACTCGCTGACACACACGAGACACGCGCTCGCCAGGCAAAAAGGGGGGAGGAAAATTGGGGAAAGTGTTAAAGTTTTGTGCCTGTTCACGGTGTCGTTATTTTTACTTTTGAATACAAGGCCATTTTTTTTCTTGCTTTTAGAAAATGGAGCTGAGATTTGTCAAATGACAAACAGGAACAGAAAAGAACTAGCCTGGCCAGCCAGACTGACTTACGCCATGTGCATTCAATGCACAGCTCGTCGGTCTGGATAGGCTCAGACTCTACGATCTAAACCTTACTGGACCAATCACAGCGCTGGAAGTGGGGGGTCTACGTTGCATCACTCTTTACCTATAATACAGCAGCACGTTTCTGTAACTATAACAGTCAAGATTTCGGCCGGAGTGAGCTGGATATATCTTTAAAAACTCTACAGCTGGCTGCTCTAAGACCTAAAACAGAGCGTGTTGTTTGAAGTTTGCGTCACAGCCGTAGTTCTCTCATTGGTTCGACCTTGATCTGTTCACCCTGTTGGTCCCGTCTTTAAAACTGGACTCTACCGGCTGCTTTCCCGACTGGAATGCTGTGTTTATGGCTTAAGTCAGTCTGGCTGGTCAGGCTAGAAAAAAAAAAACATCTTTAAGGGAAAAAAAAGGCCTATACTTTAATGATGCTGAAGGGAAACATATTTGTTAGTATCAGGTCACAGGTTATGGGATATAAAGCTTTTTCTTTTCCAAAAACAGAACTCCCTGCTAGCTCGCAATCTGGTATGCACATACTTTAACTCCAGATCGATCCACTCATACCATTTCAGGAAAATAAATAAGGGATAATAATAATAAATAGTATTTCTGAATATTACCATTATGATAATAATTAACTCACATGTTCCTATCTGTACTTTATCGTTTCCTTATAGCAATGTCCCTACCAATTATTGTGTGTTTTATCATCTAAACTACTAAAAATATGCATATAAATATGTGGGCATCGAGGGCGGTGTAAGTGTTATAGGGCAAATATATTATTGACATGTAGTTTTGCACGCATGACACCTGAAATGTATTATCCCAGTAAATATTGCATCCAAGCAGTCGCAAGTAAGTAGTCAATAATACACACACTGATATTTTACCGTTGATGATTGCAAAACTGTAAACTGTGCGTAGTTTAGAAGTTCACAGGATATTGATTCACAGTCATCATTGCAATATCGCTATCAGGGTGTGCCATATCTTAGTCGCAATGTCACATTCATAAACACAAGATTTAGTTCGTCTATCACAGGCAAAATAAGTAATTTATAATATGATGGTTTGAAATATTACAAAATATCATTCATCTTAGTTGGGACATTATCTTCCTGATAAAGAAAGTGATAACATAAAATATCATTAATATTTAACTTATCACTAAAATAAAAAATACACAAGAGTTCCTTAAAGTTATGAACTCATCCTCTGTTGTACAGCAACATCCCTTAAAACTCCCTTTCCCATGACTTCCCTTGAAGTTAACAGGAGCTGGACCATCAGCCAATGAGTCTGTCGCAGTGATTCAAATGGGGGTGGGGGGAGGGGGGGGGGGTATGCAGCTGAAGATTGCATACAGGGATGGAGTCATTACCACATGAGACTTTGACACCATCAGCCTCCTCTGACCAGTAATGCTAAAATGCAGACGTTTCTTTCGGACCCTTGTGGAAGGAGTGACCTGAGAAGAAAAAAGTTAAATATGGGGGTTACTTCTTAGAGATGCACAGATCATAATTGCGTGACCGCTTTATCATCTTCTGTTTTTGTAAACTTCTGTTTACTATTTAAACCGTAATCTTAGCAGTTAGTTAGCATTTAGCACAGGTAGCATTTGAATACATAATGTTCCCTGACAGACAGAGGTTGGGAGCTCCAAAGGTTACAACTGAGCAACTTTGCTATAATATGTTCATGTTTCCTGTTATCACTCTCTAAAAACCTTAAATAAACTGCAAACATCTCAAGATGTTTGATAAAGTCCAGTTTCCTTCTGCAGTACATAGCTTTTTACATCTCTTTGCTTCCCCCAACTTCCTTTTTAGACTTCTCACTGAGGCTGAAAATAACAAACTTTGGGTCGTCTTCATTCAGTGACAGTCTGTCCACCAAAGAATGTTAAACACATCGGGTTGGTGCTTAGGAACGGTGCTTTCACAGAGCAGAAATACGTCGTGTATTTCCAGTTTTAGGCGGCTGATCACTGATCAACATGGACATCATCAGATTCTGCTGACCAGCCAGTTTCATTCTGAGCGTTTCTACTAATTATACTTAAACTTAATTAAGACAGTCGGAGAGATGCCCTGTCCTTATTTATTTCTTTTTTTTATTTATTTGGAGCAGGCGAGGAGACATCGTGATAGAGCAACTAATAATCCTAATATAGATTAGCAAAAAAATTCCTTGAATGTGATCATCCATAACAGCGATGGAAAGCTAATGGGGTGTTTTAAAATTGAAGTAGGGAGTAGATAAACCCGACATCCTCCATCAGGACGCCTGCTCCGTCTGCATTGGCGGTAACTCATGTATATGCGCAGTGCTAACGGCAACATGCATCACACAAAAGACCCACTAAGAGGCTACCTGCTCACACCCTCCTTTCTTCTTTTCTCCCCCCCCGGTTCTGCTCCTGTGTTTCCTGCTCCAGATCATTTATCCCCATCCTCTCACCTACAGCCCTCTCTGGTTGTTTTTTTTTTGTCAGTCCCCCACTCTCTCTTTCTCTCCCTCTTTCATTTTGGGTTTCTCCGACAGTGGTAATGAGATGTTTCATTATTTGCGTTTCACAGCTTTTAATAGAGAGAGAATTTAGGCTAAGCCCCGGGTCGTCAGGCGGGGAGTTACCACGGGAGACGTGGCAGGCTTAGGGGGCCTAGAGAGAAAGATAGCCCAGAAACCACACATTTACATGCACACGCGCGCACTTCCATGGGCGTAAAAGGAGGAAAACAGAGAATAAAGCACATCTGAGAGATGGTAAGATGCACTTTTTTGCAAAAAAAAAAAACAAAAAAAATGGTGTAGTTTGTTTTTAGAGGCTGCAGGAAATCAAAGGCAAAGCGAGAACCTGGCCTGAAGGCCATAAACATCCATGTCACACCTCCTCTCTGGTCACTCTGGGATGATCCCTATCCATCCTGGATTTCCATGAGATCACTGTAGGTTTAACACCTGTTTGGCCGAAGGTGAGACGACATGGCGTTACAGAGGTGACACATTGGTGTCATAAGCTGGGGCCGGCCTGCTTTTACACCCCGAAGTCCAGCAAGTCCAGCGAGTGTATGTGTGGGGAAAAGCTATCCGTGCTGACGTCCCCGGGTATAGACGTAGAGGGGTCCGGGTATTGTTGCGGGGCCAGAGGGTGCAGGTTAAGACCCTAGAAGGGTGGAGCAGGGGATGAAGGGAATAGTGTTAAGTCTCTCAAAGCCTCTTAGATCCTCTTTGGTCCCTCTCCACATGACACGGCTATCCTTCTTTGAGTCAATCCCTTCTTCCACCTTGCCTCCTTGGATGCCGTCCAGCGAAAACAGAGAGAGGACAGGAAAAAAGGGAGAGTGTCGCATAGGTAGAGTTGCAAAATGTGGGCATGATTAGAGCGTTCAGGAGGGTGGACAGATGGAGGGAGTGTGATAAAAGAAGCAAGGGAGACTGACAACACAAAAACGTGCTGGGAGATGTAAAAAAAAAAAAAAATCAGAGCGAGACGTGAACAATAGTTTATTTTTTTTTACAGAAAAGAAGACGACAAAGCATCTAAAAAAAACACCCATTTACATCTAATAGCTTTTTGGGTTGTTTTGCTCTAATTGCAGCTTGCATGCCTGCCTGTGTCTGTCATGTGCATGCGCCTGAGTGTGTGTTATTTTCGTCCGTGCCTGCCTTGTTGATGGACTGCCACCCTGGCTTGTCCCGGAAGGCTGCCAGCTCCGTCGGATTGGGGATTAACCCCGGGATAATGGCCTTGATGCCCAGTTGAGTGGAAGCAAAGCTGTTTAAAAAATATTGGCTGCCTGAATCACTCTCTCCTCTCTCCCCGTCTCTCTCCCCCTGTTTCACTCTGTCCCTGCTGCATCTGATTGTGCTCTTGTGTTTTTCTCTCTCCTGTATCGCTGAGGTTTTATCCTTTTCTCACTTGTGACTCCTCACCTCAGCTCCTTCTCTCTGAATCCCCATCCTGTGTTCATAGCAGCCATTCATGGCCCATCACTGTGCTTGTATTCAGCAAACATCAGCGTATTATCTATCACTTATTCAACTTTGGATTGAAGATAATAGGAGAAAACCTTGGAAGTCTAATAGAAATGTCTCATTGTTGAAGTAGAGTGAGGACTTAATTTTACTCTGGAAAGTGATGGCTGCCTTCAGTCAAACTCTTTCTTTTGTCCAATTCGGTATTTTTGCGTTTTGCTGCAATAGAATCTCTAATTCAGAACTTCAACAATATACAAGAATGGAGATTTAGATTTTTTTTTTATATCCTACTCATACAGTTTTTAAGCTTTTGGCATAAAGATGATGATGTTTAATTATCTTTCCTTGACCTCCCATTGCCCTTATACTCTTGAAACCAGATTTTATTGCACAGTCCATGCTCACTTTCCACATTTTTAATTTGTGCCAAATTAAGTAATTCCACTATATGCCAGGCGGATTTTTATGGGTAACAACTAGTCACACATTGGTACCTTTAAATGAGAGACTCAATGTAGGCCAATGCTTTTTCTTAAGTAATCCGAGCTCTTAAGGGCAGTAAACTTGAAGTTGTTGTTGAATGACAAACTGGATTATAATGGTATGGTGTTATTCAAAATGATAGACAAATGTATACCAATGCTTTCATTTCTAACAGCAAAAAAGCAACAATTGTTTTTCTTCTCCTAGTGAAATAGTACAACACATTACTTACAGAAACACAATTATTATAAATGTGGTAACATTTAGCATTACCTTAATACAACGGATTGATTCGTGTTTTTGCCTGCAGGAAATCTCTCCAAACAGCCAAATGTGTCTTTCTTTTCCCTCCAGTCAGAAACCCCCAATCCTATCTTCAACCCACAGAGTGCAACAACAGGTGGGGGAGGGGCAACGTTTGTTACTCTGTGGCACTTATTCAGGTGTCTTATTAAAATTACCGTCCACCTTTGCAAGAGGTGTAATGGTTGTGAAGCAGTCGTTTCTAAAAACTTTGTTTATGGTTACTCTACGGCATCACGCAAAAGTCTCCTTTTGAAAAAATAAATAAAAATAACGACAATAAAAACAAAAACAAATACTGCTTTCGTCTGTGTTGTAAATTTCAAACATGAATTTTAAGGTTGATATAGTTGGATTTCTGTTGAATTGACACTGCATAGCAGTTTTTTGTTTTTTTTTTAGAAATTGTCTATCTTTTTTATAATTATTAATCTACATTCTAGGTTTGTGGGCTTCAAACTGTGTAGTTTTAGGTCTTTATTTGGCCAAAGACAGATCTTTTTAAATCCTTTCATTCCTGTCTTAAAAAAAAAAAACTGTTCCAAACTATTTTTCTCAGGTTGGGTAATGCAGTATTTCTTTCATGGCCTCTCTTTATCCTCTAGTGGACCACTTTAGTTACTGTAAGCTTTTGACAAATCAGTTTCTCCTAAATTAAATTTGTGTTTTAGCTCATAAAGTCTACAGTCTCTACCGGTTCTTTAACAAAGTGTTTCAACACTGAGTACTCAACAATACTGACATGTTCACCACTCATACTGATGCAAACATAATAGATACATAATACATAAAAGACTGAAAATAAAACCCAAATCTCTAACCCATTTATTTTGGTCCTGCACAAAGTTGCATAGCCTCTGGTTGGAAATTTTTCGTTGGTTTGAAAGCATGTATGAGTGCTGTTTATCTCCAGATCTCAAAGTGGCATTACTGGGGAATTCTCCTTCTCTCCTGCACCTCAGCTCCTCTAAACGACACACAGTTGAATATGGTATGATTATAACAAAAAAAAAAACATACTGACTTTATGAAAAACTGATACGATTCCACAGTTCAAAATGTGGTTGACTGAAATTTCAAACATCTTGCATATAGAAAAGATTCATTATTCTTTTTAGGATAAAGTCGATGAATTCACAGAGATCTGGCAACCTTTTGTGAGCTATTTAGGAAAACGCAGCACTGATCATTAGCTGCTACTCGAGAAGCCACCTTGTGTTTCTCTCCCTGTCGTCTGAGGAAACAACACGTGCCGCAGTGTAACATTAGATGGCGCTTTTTTTTTTGGTTCTGTTTGGTTGTTGTTCTAATTTGTCTTTGTGTACAAAACAACATTTGACAAGAAAAGAACAGAAAAAACATTGAGCTTTAGCATGTATTTGAAAGAAATTCTTATGGCCGACCGAGGCAAGCAGTCAGTGATGCAGTGACGGAGGTTGGAGCACTAATTATTATTCATATTAAAAAAGATGAGTGCAAGTAAGAATAAATCAGACTAATGAAGTTATATGTAGGGAATACCGTCTAAGTATACATTGAAAACAAAAAAATATTCCTGGGCATGCTTCATCTGCAAATTGTTCTAAAAAATTGGCGCGATTTGTTAAAAGATTTATGTTTTTGATTGTGGACTGAATGAAATAAGATAAAACTGCAAGGCAACCCTTTGCCAATTCGTACCTTTGTTTCGTAGCTGGCTTCTTAAATTTATACCATGTTCCGGATGTAAACTGGCAAGCTTAACAACCACCATTCGCCCCTGACATTGAACTCAGCCCTGAGTGATCGAATCACAGTTGTGTGTTATGGGCGATGTTTATGTAAAACCGCAGAGCCATTCAGTCACGTCATCTTTATGATTAATCAGACATCAGCATGGCTGAGAGTCATCTGTACTACAGTTTTGGGTAGTTATTTCACCTATAAGCGCTTAATATGTTTACCTGTGTAGTTAAGCACTTGCCTTAAGAGAGAGGAATTAGAGAATACGTTTTTGTGTTATTTTTAACACGTACACATTTGCAGCATCAAATTCTAATTCTTCCAATCTACTAGCAGCTTCCCTTAAGAGGTCGGACACTGAACGTCTCACTGCTGAGTCCGACATTGCTAAACAAAGGAGGAATGCTTTATGGCAGGGAAAAGCGATGTAGATTCGAAGGATGCAGTAAAATGCTAACCAACCAATGGGCAGAAGTTTACCCCTTAAGACCCGCCCCTCCTAATTTGCATAATGAGGCAGAAATGCATACAGAAATGTAAAAAGGACAGGCAGAAATAAATAGCATGGAGGAAATAAATAGGGCAAAAAAATACAAAGAAAGAATAAAACAGACAAAAATATTATAACATGCACATAAATAAATAATACAAAAATAAGTAATTATTAAATAAAGTAGCTAATTAAAAGAGCTATATACATTTATGTCTGACTATATAATTTAATTTCTACCTACATTTATTTGTGTATTGTATTTTTGGTGCCAATTAATCGTATGCATATTTATTTATTTATTGAGCATTTATTTATTTCTCTATTTATTTTTAACTATGGAAGACTTGGTCCTCCGTACATCATCAGATCAACTGATAAATATAATCCCAACTTCTATGGGAACTTTTTTTTTTTCTTTAGCCAAGGAGGATTCCAAGTAAACTTTTATCTAAGATAGTGCTTTATTTCCAGCCTTCGGGATCGTTATTTAATTAACACACATTAGTTGACATCTGCACAGATTTGAGTAAAAAGCTGTGCGGCTAAATTTGCACCTGCAGAGTCTGTTCAGTGGCTGGTCCCTCAATGTGTCCCAGCATGGATTTCATCAAGGCTGCCAAACTGAAGGAGATACAAGTGTATGAAGGAAACTGTCCTCAATGTATTTTGATTGCGTTCACAGCTGTCAGGAGCCGCCAGGACGTGATCTGATCGCTCAAGACACATTAGTTCCTCTGGACTAATTGTTTCCCATCCTTATACTTTACTATTCGCAAATTAGTCTATTTCTTTTAGTAGTTAACTGGCTTGCTGCAACGAGGATAAATAACAATACTCATATCTCATACAGTCTAATATAACAGACGTTGTTCTGCACACTATTTCATTTAGGAGAACTTTTCAAACCAAAATAACTCAGAACTGGTAGATGCTATCACTAGAGCCTCATTTACTTCAAATAATCATCTTTAAAAATAAACCTTAGGCAGCTACAAATCGAAGCATGGTCAGTATTATATGGCCTCTGCAGGAAGGTTGCTTTTCATGGTGGAAAAAGTTAATCACGATCAAATTATCAATAAGTACAAAATCCAAAAATGGCAAAGGGGCAAAATAACTAACACCTAATGGGAATGCTTGGAAAAGATTTGACCTCTTTGCTTTTTTTTGTACTATGCAAATAAATATATATTTTTTTAGGAACAACCAGACAGATTTCAATTAAATGTGATAAACGGTAACATCACCGTTTGATATTTGAAAAAACGCTTTAGAACTTTACATTTGACAGGATGAAGATTAATATGTCAATACAAGTGACTTCTTGATCATTATACGGTCAAAACGGCAGAAAATATCATCTTTTAGAAAAAGAAAAATAGCACCAAGTATGCAGAAAAGCTCAGAAGAGCTGACCTTCCTATAGAAACTCTGGAAATTAGACATTAAACCTTTTAAATATTGATGAATGACGACTCAATCAACAGAAGAATCGGCGCGCTTTAAGTGATTTTTTCATAGCTAAATCTATTTAATATCCCACGTAAAAGATGTCTGAGTGCTGAGACATAAACAACCGGCCGAAATTTTAGAACACCATCTGAAAGCTGTGGTTTACGCCGCTGTGAACAAGCCTCCTATCAAACAGCGTGCTGCTTCGCATTTGATCCAGAAGGACCTTGCGCTCCGTCTTCCCCTCGGTCCTGCACGGTCAAGGAGGCAGAGAAGTGGCTCGGGGGGACAGGCTGCATTAAAAGGAAACACAGGAAAGGATGGAGCCCCATTCTCTCGCTCCATCACATGTCTCATCTCTTTAGCTGTCTCTCTGTCTGGGGCCTAAAGTGACTTTGCTGTGATGTGACCAGGACAAACAGCGCGTGATGCCATGACGGCTCTGTTAAGCGTGTGAATGCGGGTGTTTTTAGCTCTCACTCATGTTTGTGTGTTTAGAGGTGGGGACTGTGCGTGTCTGTTTGAGGGGAGCGTAATCTTGATTGTGTGTATTTTGGACAAGGAGGGGTTAAGGAGGACCGTCAGTTTTGATTTGGTCTCAGAGGGGCGACAGGGTTTGGGAACTCTGGTGGCATTCTTTACTGAAACAATCGTTTCTGACCGCAAACAAGCACCCCGGTCTGTCAGCTCGTCTCCTGATGACTTCCACCTTACTTTGTTTCGTTAGCGCTAAGATTTCATGGAGGGATGAAAAGCTTTTTTGTGCAATGTGGCATGCTGAAAGCAGGCTTTAGTTTCTGTAACCTTGGTGAGACTGCTAATGCTTTAGACACAAATATCTCTGCCTCTTTCTCTCTCTCTCTCTCTCTCTCCCTCTCCATAGTTGATTGTTTGACAAGTTCATTTTACCTTACTTTTCCATCTTGTGTCAAGTGTATGTTTCCACAAAAAAAAAAGTGCTTTGAATCAAGGCTGCGCTGGTGAAAGGAACAGGCTTTGGTCCTGTAGATTGTGGGTTAAAAGGAGGTCTTTGAAAGGGAGAAAAAGACTGAATGGGTGTTTATGTATCATGTAATAGGGGTAGCTTGGGATTGGTCCCGCTGCAGAAAGGGGTTTCTGACTGGAGGGAATTGGATACGCCAAAATTAAACAAGCCAATTAGGGAAGCAAAGAGTTTAGAGGTCAAAGCATGCCCCATTAAAGCTCCTCTTCTCAACCTAACTTCTAATTTAGTATGTCTCTTAGTCTACTGAAGCAATAAATCTGATTAGATCTCCTTGGCTTTCTCTCTCAGGTCCCTGCTGTTGTGTTGCCCTCTGCCGATCGCTGCTTTTGTTAAATTTGAGGCACCATTGAGCGTGAACATTCACACAAACGTAAAGTTGGATCAGTGATGCAAGTGATCGTGTACTCCTTCAGAAACCACTAGTACCATCTATAATAATGTTTAAGAAATGACGAGCGTGTCTTAAGACCTGGTTCTCACTCCCCTATAAGATTTAAATGAGATGTTTTAAACTCCAGTGCCCCTGGTACTTTCAGACCCATCTTTGATTTAACACACCCGGATTAAACGGCCCGATGGGCTCCACAGCGTGCAGCGGGATTCCAGGGAGTCCCGCAAACTATTGGATTCAGGTGTGCTGAAGCAGATACACATGAAAACGTTACAGAACACCAGGCCCCGAGGACAGGAGTTTGAGATTGGTTTGAAGGATATATGCGCCACGGCCACTTTATTAGATACTCCTTGCTAGTGCTGGGTCGGATCCCCTTTTACATTTCTGACTTCCTTAAGTCTTCATGGCTCCATGCCAGTAAGGTATCTGAAACATTCTTCACAGATACAGGTCCTCATTAATATGATGGCGTCACACGGTTGCTGCAGATTTGCTCTGGTAACTGGATGATCCGGTGACTGCGGAGGCCATCGGAGTGAAGTGAACTCATTGTTTGGGTCCGCAAAATCACTTTGAGGCGATTTGAGCTTTGTGGCTTGGTGCACTTTGCTGCTTAAAGTAACTATCAAAAGAAGACTGTGAACATAAATGCTTGGACGCGGTCAGCAATAATGCTCAGGTAGGCTGTATCATTTAATTGATCTTCCATTGGTACTTCACCATTACACCACCACCATCAGCTTAAATCATTGATGCAAGGTGGGGGGTGGGTGATATGGACTTTAAAGTTTACTATGATATATTGTAGTACCATTGTGATAACAATAAAAGTGATGCTAAAAGGCTATTCACAGCTTCTTGCAGTCTTTTTAAAGGTAACTGTGTGGCTGTGACTGCATGTCAAATACTGTTCTTAAAAAACTCATTTAATAACGTAACATATAGCATATTAAAACAATATGTCAAATGCATTTCATCAGGACACTAGTTACATAAAGAAGTGTGATTTCTATCACTAATCTGCACACAGTAACTGCATTTGATTATATTTTTATTTATTTATTAATACCTGTGGAGAACACAGCAAAAGTAAAAAGCCTGAAAAATACTGGCAGTTTTGGGGATTTTCAGACATCATACATTGGAGTTCGCCGTTGTCAAGATAAACATGAATTCTTATCACGATAAGAGATTTTTCACGACAATGATAAAACGATACAATAAAGGCTCACCGCTATGGTTGGATGGATCCAGGCTTTCATGTTGTTCATGCCAAATTTTGGCCTTACCTATTGAAGCTCGCTATTGGAATCAAGAAAGAAGACTTTTCCAACAGTTCTTGTTCCACTTTGGTGAGCCTGTGTGGACTGTGGCCTTAATATTTCTGTTCTCTGCTGACAGGATTGGTACCTGGTGTGATGCAAAAGCTGCTCACCTGCTTCAAGGTTTCATGTGTTGCCCATTGAGAGACGTTATGCTGGATACCTTGGCTGTAATGAGTGGTTATTTAGGCCACTGGTGGTTTAATGCTATCTCAAACTAGTCTGATCACCTGACCATCTTGGGGGGAAATGTAAAGGCTCCACAAATACTCTTTGAGTGCCCCCCAAGTGGATAAATAATTATGCAGGGTAAAAGGCTGGCACGTGTGCCACGTCTAGCACTTAGCATGCTGAGGTAAAAAATAATCTTCATCCGTACAGATCAAGTGTCTAAACAGCGTATGAGATTCAATAATGTTATTATTGGATCAGTAATATAAAACTTGCTTAGCGCTTGCTGAAGTTTCATAGTAGTCCTGCATATGTGATGTAAGTTTGGCGTCTTTGAAAACTGATGTCAAGGAATGAGTTGACATGTCCAAGACATCTGTGGTAGCTGTGGTGCAGCTGGAGATTACAAGGCATATGCTACAGTGTAGGTATAAAAAAAGTATGATAGGATTTTAAGATTTTTATAAGAGCACTAGGAATCGGTACCCCATCTCTCACCCGGTGACCTCTCCCCTCTTTGTTTAAAGGGAGGAGCAGGTTTAGATAGTTAAAGGATGTACAGGTAGGTGGTGCCATTCTTTGAAGACAACCTAAACTCTGCCGAGAGACGGGAAAAGAAACATTTTAAAACAAATCCAGTGGAAAACAAACTGTATCTTATTCTATGATCGAGTAAGACCAGAAGTCGACTAAAAGTAACAGATGCCGAAAAGGTTATTAGTAGCTTTTCATTCTAGTCAGTTGTCAAAGTTATGTCGGCAACTTTATAAAGGGAAGCAGAGGCATAATGCAGACCAGTACCTTAAATACGTGTAAGATATGTCTTATCCAAAGTCTTGTGTCTAGGTGTTTTCATATGTAGAAACTTAAAAGTTTAATTATGTTTAAGAGTGATAATTTTTTTTTTAACTAAAAGTTTTACCTCAATCAAAAAAACAAAAACAAACAAACAACAAAAACATTCTAAAAGTGGTTAAAAAACAGCTCTTTTCTCAGTCATCATGGCTGGGAGATGTGGTCCAAAAATCTTATCTCATTTTTGTTTAAAGGTGCCATATGTTGTAAAAAAAAAAAAAAAAACAAACAAAAAAAAAAAAAAAAACTGGATGTGGACTGTGTTTACAGCTTCGAGTGATAAATTTGTTAATGCATAGTAAAGGAGGAAGAAAGATTTTTCATGACTGAAAAAGTGATCTTTAAGCAAGATCTTAGGGGAAAGCATTTTGACATACAGTACACAATTAATCATAGCAATATTAAATTTAATAAAGACAATTATATTTTTTTAACCATGTTTTTCAAATCTATTGACTAGGAGAGCAGGCTTTCACATGTATTTGTTTTATCTGGCATGAAACCTGCTGTACATGTGTCTAGCAACATTTTCAGTATTACTTTGCAACTGCAGTCAAATTTGAACCTGAAGAAACATCACTAAGAGAAAAATTCAGGTTTGTATTGAAGGCTTTCAGTGCCCTGCAATCATGAAAAAAAAAGTTTCCTAAAATGCTGAAAACAATTGCCCTTTGATTACAGACAGCCGATGGTTGTTTTCAGCCTCTGTTAATCATTTCAGAAAAATAAAAACTAAATGTTTGTAATGTAAATCAGAAATCATAAAAAAGAATGTTGTCACGTATACAGTTATTTGACATTTCATCTTCACTATTTCAATTCACCTTTTTCCATAACAAACAGAATTTTTAGGATGCACCTGAATTATTATTTTCAGACATAAAGTTCTTCGCTGAAATATTTGTAGTTCCTGCTTGAAAAATATGTGAAAAAGTATGTTCAAAAAGCATAATGACTTCCCAAAGTCAGCATTAAACACTTTGAATGTCTTTTTTTCTCACAGACATACCAAAACCTTGAATAATAATATTACTGTTGTTCCTGAAAAATTGATGTTCACATATTAGGAGAGGCTGCAGCCCTGAATAACTCATTTTAAATTCTTTAATACAAATCCTTTGTTGCTTTGGGAGCTTCAGAGTAAATCATATTGGCTTGAATGACAAATATTTCATAGATTAATTTCCTACCTGATCCTTTTTTTTGGTAACTTGGTTGAAAGGATGCTTTAGTTATTTTACAGAACTTCTTCCTTTAGGCACGATTAGCACCTGGTTTCTTTATTTAAGACGTTGTCATTATCGATCATGGGATTTTTAAGAGCAACACTCACAAACGGACAGCTGGACGGACGTAAAATAGAATACTCGAACGGTTCGTCTTAATGCATAATCCTCCGCTGACCAGTTACATGATGCACGCTGACCTTTCTCACACCATCCGCGCTGACCAGAATAGAGTGAGGAAATAGAAAAAAAAAAAAAAAAAGGAGGAATATGTCTGTGTGAATCAGGGACTTCTTTTGAATAAGTGATTTCTTTTGTGTTTAATGTAGCTCGGATATACAGCCGGCTTTGCAGCTGAATGCACGAGTGGCCCTGAGAGAGGACGAGCACAACTGCAGTCTCTTTAAAGCCTCTCGGTTTGTCTCCAAAGGTGAGAGGTGAAGACTCTCAATACCTCTGTCAGAGCAATACAGAAAGAAAAGAATATCTCAAGGTTAGCCTGCTTTTCTTCTTCCAAAGAAATATTTGAGCCCTAGGATAAAAAAAAAAAAAAAAAAAAAAAAAAAAAAACACACGTTTGCTTCAAAACCTGCCTTTTGAGTCTCTCAGGGACGCTGCTTTTCTGCACTCACATCCAACTTTCCTTTTTCTCAATCCCCCCCCCCCCCCCCTCACCATACCTTCAAGAATCACCAATCAAAGTGAAAGGTTTCATGCATTGATAGAGAAGGCTTCCGCCGCTGTCACAGTCGCTCGGTCGGCATGTCCACTGCTGTTCATAGGAGGTGTGTTTGTCCAAGTGGACGTGGGAGACACTGTGGATTTATCTGATCTTACAAGCCATCAGGTTGAGCAGAGCTTTGCTAAACATGACCTGAAGTGTGCCGGCCCCCGAGCAAACGCTGCTGTCACCTTGGCCAACCCGAGCTGTCATCTCTCGGAGCGGCCCATGAGAGCTGACAGCCGTGGCGTTCCCAAAACAAATCACTGCTGCGTTTGGTAACACTCTGCGTCCGCGCGATTTAGCCTTCGCAGAGACAAGAGCGGGAGCGGCGGCTGCTAATGCTCCTGCTAATGCACTGCCCTGGTGTGCGCGTGTGAGTGTGTGTGTGTGTGTGTGTGTGTGTGTGTGTGTGAGTGTGTGTGTGCAGGTTTGCCTTTGCTGAGATTTACGTACTTTTCTGCCACCTTCTGCATGGGTTGACATGGCGATGTTCACATCTTTCTTTGTCCCCTTCTGCAGTCTTCTATAAGTGGCTTTTCCTTGCTTCATTACTTCCTCCTTATTTCCCTGACTGTTCAGCACCTCCGCAAATTAAGGGCCCAAATCATTAAAGGTCCGTTTTCTTGTTTTTAGAAAGTAAAAAAAAATAAATTGTTCACAGCTCAGACTGAAGTGTCTGAGAACAGAAACACTAATGTGAAGGTTCAAGGGTGTCTCTCAGTCTGGACTGGATATCTGGTTGTTTGTTGCCATGAGATTTAAAAAAAAAAACAACCAAATAGTTTAGACCGTTTCTTAAAATCAGATTAAGTGTAACGCAGTCGATACAAAACGAGATGTTTCTTTTTCCTCAGAGATGCTTTGCGAGCGTTCGCGTTTTAACTGGCATTTCTAATGAGCGTACACGCTCTCCGTTTCACTCTGGCTCCTGCGCGCATACACAAACCTGTCAGAAGCACTTCATAAACAGAGATATTTGATTATTCAATCCCAAGCTTTTTTTAGACATCAAACTAAAGTGGTGGAGATGTGGTTTCTATTGATGTCTTTGTTTTCATGTCATAGTCATTGCTCACATATTCTCATCTTTAGAGGCTGCCTCAGTTAAAATCCCTTTTCTCTTCCTTATTTTGGAGGAAAACAAAGCATTTAGGCTTTGCCTGAAACTATAAACTACACGAGTGGACTGAAAAAAAAAGAAATTTAAAGATCTTGCCAACTAAACACCGGAGACACACATCAGGTGTGGGCAATAAAGGTCAACTGGCCAAGTATGCTGAATTTTCTTGCATTTCCGTTGAAATCTAATGCTGCGTCTACCAATGCCTGCAGACAGTCCTTTGAAGTTGCAGTATTGCAAACATTGGTATTGCTGTGAAAATTATATATTTTGCACAGCTTTATTGTCTACATTTTAATGTCTGCTGTTACAGATATTTTCTGAGCCAGAACGGTTTTACTTGTCCCCGCGACGTATAGCCAAACATGAATGAAACATGAATGAATGACCCTTCCATGCTAGAATTCACCTTGTTGTCATATAAATAAGTTTGAGATTCTCGCCAGCACAAAAAAAGGGCTGTAAAATCTGAACACAGACTGCCAGAATAAGGGTTGTCTGTGGGAGTCTCATGAGCAAAGGCTGTATTACACTCTATGTTTAAAGAAAAACTGTCAACATATGACTTAATATATGGTTCAATATTGATATTATATCAATTTGGGACAATTTCTAGAAGAAATGCATCATTATACAGATTTGATTCATTCTCCATTGATGCACTAAACACTGCAAGGCATAGATCTCATTGCTTCCTTGCTATGCATTTCTACTGATGTGCGTTTTCGGAAAACTTGTTTAACTCCCTCCTGTAGAATCACTGGTACAGAAAATATCTTCAGCCACACTGGATCCGTTGCTCATTGCTTGCACGTCTTCTTTTTATTTGCCCGCAGATGTTTTGAGGAGAGGCTTTTGTTCAGCTACACAGATGAACAACAGGAAGGAGGACATGGAGATCTCATCTCACTACCGTCAGCTCCTCAGAGAGCTCAATGAGCAGAGGCAGCACGGCATCCTCTGTGACGCCTGTGTCATTGTGGACGGAAAGATCTTCAAGGCCCATAAGAACGTCCTTCTGGGCTCCTCGCGTTACTTCAAGACTCTTTACTGCCAGGTGAGGAATTGCACTCGCTAAGACAATTCAGGGGACGATGCATTTATTTTTCCGCCCCCTTTTCTATTATTGTAAAAAAACAAAAAAAACAAACAAAGGGGTCCTTTTGTCAACCTGCAGGTTAAAAAAGGAGCCGAGCCTCCCCATCAGACTACTGTTACTCACCTCGACATCGTGACGGCGACTGGTTTCAAAGCCATCCTGGACTTCATGTACTCGGCGCACCTTGCGCTTACCAGTAAGAACGTGATCGAAGTCATGTCGGCCGCCAGCTACCTGCAGATGACAGACATCGTCCAGGCCTGCCACAGCTTCATCAAGGCTGCCCTCGACATCAGCATCCGCCAGGAGATGGCCGACGAGCTGGCCGACTTTGAAATGGGAGCTGTTGCTGCAGGTTTAGGAGGAGGCGGGGGAGTTGCCGGGGGTGGAGGAGGGGTCGGTTTAGCTGGAGCAGGGGGTGTTCCAGGGGCCGGTTTGGGGGGAGGAGGTGGCATAGTGGGCATAGCCTCCGAAGCCTTGGCTTCCATCATTTCCGGTCGCAGCACCTCGCCCTGGCTGGCGCGCCGAACCAGTCCAGCCAACTCCTCCGGGGATTCAGCCATTGCCAGCTGCCACGAGGGAGGCAGCACGTATGGGAAGGAGGACCAAGACCCCCCTAAGAGCCATGAGAGCCAGGAGGATGGCTGCCATGACTCTCAGCCCGCCTGGCCTCATGACTACAGGCCAGTCAACGTCAAAGAAGAACAGGTGTCCCCTGCCTCCTCTTCACATCCAAGGGACACCCCCAAGGGGTCAACCCAAAGCCAGGTAGAACAAGGGGCAGGGGGAGCTAGTGGTGGAGGCGCTGAAGGACCCTGGCAACCCCTATCAGGGTCAGGGCGGAGGAAGAACCGGAAGAACAAGGACACAGTCAGGCATATTACCCAGCAGGCTGAGAGAACCTGGGATCGGCAGCGGGACAGGGACAGAGACAGAGACAGCAGGCCTGGATCTCCACTCCCCTCCATGCTGGCTGTCACTGGATGGAACTACAATGGACAGGACATCCCAGGTAAGACCGACTCCTCTAACCATATTCAGTCTTCACCAGCTCTAATGTTGCAATTGGAAATGTAGTTAGCTCCAGGTTGAAAATTCAACTTAAACTTCCTCACTGAGATTTTCCTCATAATCCAATATAGATGCTTTTACTCTAGCATGTAATCAAAACCATAGAAAACTCTTCTGCTGTCTTTGTTTTCTCATCTTAGGTTTTCATAAAGCCATGGCTTACAGATATCAGTTTTAGCTGATTTCTAATTCTCTCCAAAGAATAATAATAAAAAAGCATTTAAAAAATATACTTTCTGGCCTTTTGAGAATGACTGGTCTTTAACTCTTTATTTCAATATTTATTCATAACTATTAAGAAGAATGGTCTTTCTGTTACTCCACTTGTGAGAGACCAGTTACTGTAAAACATTTACTGTAAATGACAAATTTAAAACTAAGACATAATAGTTTGAAGTTGACATTCTTTACCAATCACAGTAGAAAGCAGGGTAGTTAGTGTGATTAGCATTACATTTTCCAGATCTAATGTGTCCCAAAGCAGAAGACTGCTGGACGATTAAAATAATAAAATAGAGCAATTTTAAAATCTAGATCTCCTGTTAGTTACTGAAGAGGTCACTTCGTTCCTTTGCTATTTCAACACAATTAAATATCTAAAAATACCTTCTTACAGCTTTTGTGTTTCATCTGACTTAATTTTTAGGCAACTCACTGGCACTGAAAAATATTTACTGAGTAAGTAGCAACTTCAAAAATGTGTTTTGAATTCCCATCCAGAAGCGCTTACTTATATGATGCCTTTACAGATCAGAAAATGATCATATTTTAGAGAGTCCAACTGGTCAGCCAAGCTGGAAATAGTCAGCGTGCAAATTAAATCAGGCATGTACACATGACTTGAGAGTATCTTTAAACATGTTTGCTACTGCGTGTTAATGCATACTCTTTGATCGCTTGTATTGGTAACAGCTAACCTGGTCATCAGTCTCAGCAATTAGTAAATCCCGGTGCTAACGGTTACGTTGGTGCGATATTATTACAAGATCCGACTTCCGAGGCAAACTTAGGGCAGCATCTTTCTATTTTGGGAAAGTGATTTAAGCAATAGGCAAAACAAACCAGGTGTTTAGTGGCTAATCGCACGCTCAGATTAACAGTTAAATGTCTCAACATTGAGCGGAAAGCACTTGAAAGGATGAATGAAGGTCAAAAGAAAAGCTTTTTATCACCGGATGCGGTGCTTATTCGATTCACTTTTGGGAGTCGGCGCTACGGTTTTGTAAAATTTTCTTTTAAATCTTGTAGGTTGTACATTTGTTTCAATGCAACGCAATTACCAAATGACTGGCGCGATTACAAGATTAGGTTAGATAATTGGGTGAAACTGTCATCTCAACACCTAACTGTGGCAAAATCTAATTGATCTCTAAGAGCGTTTAACTAACTGGTCAGTGGCTGGGCGTAATCGCACTGTTCTGCTGACTTCTGCTGAACTCATTGCGCACGATACTCTCCGTGCTGCAGCCTGAAATACTCCATCAGAAACTCAGAGCGAGTCAGCCGTCTGCACAATTTACTTGTAGAAATTGACCTCTTTTTTCCCTCCTCCGGCATTGTGATTAGCGAGCTTATACACTAACGTGTCAGGCCTAAGATGATTATCTCAGATCTTGAAGGTGTGAGGTGAAGCCTGGGTAAATGCAGACGGATAATACAATCCTCTCTTTACTGCAGTTTATGTAAGCCACACTCCCACTTACACGGACCAGCAAATGCGTACACAAACATGACGGCGAATGCATATTTATTTTGAGATTTCTCCCTCGATCCTAGGCCTCGCAGAACTGCTCAGCGAGTTCTTCTTCTCCAGAACTTATGCACGACAAAAGTTACCTGTGTGTGTTTGCGCGTCTGTGTGCATGTTGTGGGCCCAAGGCGTCAATAGGTAGATTATTAAAAGTAAGAGAAGCTAATCCTGGGCGCATTAAGGGAGTTGGCTGTGAAATGGGCACACACGTCGCGCAGTGAAAGAAAACAGGATAATTGAATTGACCTGGGTCACTGCGCGGATTACCAGCGCGTCCTCGCCATCTCGGGCTCCTCCCCCTCTCTCTGGGGTTTAGGGAAGGACCTTCTGGAAAGGGCGAGAAGACGGAAGAGGAGCGTTAGATTGGAGGGGTAATTAGAGAGAACAAAAATACAGAGGAGCAAAAAGGAAATGGGAATTGAACGGTGCATGCTTTTAGGCTTGTGAAGTGTTTGTCTTCTGAACCTCACGTGTCTTCAGTCCCTGATTTTATGACCTGCAGTTGGAGCTTATTACTTTGCCCAAGTACAACTTGTCTGGAGCCTCAGAATCACACACACACACTTATGCATAATCACATGCAGCCACAAAGGTAAAAGGTACCATTAAGCCTGTTGGCCAGTGCCATGGTTCTGGTAGAAGGTAGAGTTTACGTCTGGCTGTGGTGAAGCAGCGTTTAATGAGAGCTGTGTTTGCTCACCTAAAGGTTAGAGGAAGTGTTGAGTTTCTGCTGGTGCAGGCTCACCTGGTGTTTGCCCAAAGGCAACCAATCATTCTTGGGCTCTGCCGGCCCAAATCGACAAGGTAAATCAAGTTTTCTTCAGAGAGATGGCCTTGATATTTCAGAGCAGAACATCTTGTTACCACTCAAGGTTTCGTAGTTTCACTGTTGCGCTTTGAGGCTTTGATTGGTATCTGGAGGTACTGGAAACAAATGCTGGTTTAAATTTTAGTTTTGAAGTGTAATGTCCATTAGGTCTATAACTCTAAATACCCGAGGGTCAAAAGTACATGCATTGGCTCTGATGGACTTATGCGAGTTAGAGCCCTTAGCTCTAAAGTCCCCTTAAGCCCAGGATTTTGTCACCTCCAGTCAACGATCTAAATTAGATGTGCATGCATGTTGAACGGCCAAGGAATTAGAAAGTGATCAGATTGTGTAGAACAATGTATATTTTTTTTGCACCAAAAAGATTTGCTCTGGTAGCAGCAGAATATCAGTCGATGTAGATGAAGAAAATGAAATCTGCCTTTTCATTTTCAATTAGTTATGGGCTGAAATGTCCAGGTTCTGACAACCATGGACAAAAATGCAATTGCCTCATGGTATTTCAGTATTAGTTCAAAAAGGAAAGATGTTAAAACTTCTTCCAGTCGAATTTAGTTTCTGTATTTTTATAACATATTAATTAAAATATAATAATGATGTTATCTAAAAAAGGTGGTGCCTTGACTTACATGTTTAATCTGTTCTGTGATGGAGCTCGTGAATCAAATTCCTTGTATGTCAAATCAAGTTTTCCCATTGAAATAAATTGAATTGCCATTACACCACAATTGTTTTGTTACATAATTATGAAAATGTACCTATCAATAACAGTTTTTTTTATGAAATCATAATACAGTAATAATACAAAAAATGGCAGGACTAAATAACTGATTTCTATTCATAGATTTTTGCCTTTTTCGCCATGCTTTCCTCCCTTTTACCTGCAGGGGATTTCGATAAAATCCTTTCCAATTTAATCTGTTTCACCCTCCATTTTTAGAATTTCTCTGAAATAAAGTCAGATAATTGTCATGATAATGATTCATGCATGCTCAGTATGAGGGATTGCTGCAAAGCGGTGGCTCAACACTCTTTCAGGAGGAGTGATTGCTGCTTGTCAGGGTTCTATGCAATCTACTGGGTTTGCTTAGATAGGAAACTTTTTGACCAGTTTGTCTGGATGATTTGATTGAATTTTACTTACTTACTGTAAAGTGCCTTGAGATGACATGTGTTGTGAATTGGAGCTATATAAATAAAATTGAATTGAATAATTGTCATTAAAAAGCGCTGTTGCTTGCTCAGTTGCAACTTTTTTGGGGCTGTGTCTTTTGAATAAATTCTTGAAGTTTCTCCCACACTCCCAATGCGTCCTGTATCTCTCTTGTGGAGACGACCTGCCTCCACCATTTCACCTCTTTTTTGCAAAATCTCCTTTTGCTGCTGCGTCTTTAGCGCCTTTGTTCCAGCATCCACTGTGGCGCCCACTAGTGGTGGGATGTTTGAAGCTGAGCTACATTTTAGCTCTCAACTCAAAGCAAAAAAAAACAAAAACTGAGAACCCGGTCCTCTGTTAGTTGGGACATTTTTAAAGCTTTATTTTGATAGGAAGACCTAAGTGAAAATATTGCATAAACCCTTCTTATGTTTGGCAGTAATTTTTTAGCAAGTGTGCTTAATGCACAGAATGTTATAGCTTTTACTTCACAAGTGTAACAAGGCGATATTAGCTGTTTATCTACTCGGGCTCTCTGCTCAGGTAGCGAGTTTACGGTCAGCTGCTAAATAGATATCCTGCTTGTTTTAATGCATAATTTCTTTATTAAAAGTGACGAGGAGCGTTTGATTTCCACACACTTATTGACAGTATTTTTCTTGATTTAAAAATATTTTTAAACAGAAGACCTTGCCTTTATTGTAAATACTGCAAAGTGTAGTAGCCCTCTTTCGGACAGCTGGGCAGCAGTGTGCAGCAATACGTGGGGGAAGGGGTTGCACTGCATTACTCTGCACACAGCCTGAGAAAACTCTGGTCATGCTGGCCAGCATGACAGGAAATTTTTGTGGTTTTGAAATCGTACTTTTAAGAAAAAAAACTTTGATCACACTCTGATTCCTAAAAAGATTCTAGCTTGCTCTCAGTTAACTAAGCTTCGAAATTTAGATAACAAAAATAAAGACCGTGTTCACACAACTATATAATTGAAAATTTTGATTTATTATTTAGTGTTGCGCCAATGCCATTTTTTGGCCCCGATACCGATACCCGATACCGAGCTGTGCAGTATCGGCCGATACCGATACCATACCGATACCATTACTTTGAAATTTATGTGTGTGTGTATATATGAAGAACAGCATACTACTTGGATGCAAAATAATTGCTATCATGGCTTTGTCAAGCTGCTACCTTATTAAAGCAGGAAAAAGACTAACACAAAGTTAATCCAGTAGAACTAGTGAGTATTGGGAGAGAGAAGGCTGCATTCAAGTGACATAAAAACATCAAAATGGTATCTGTGACCTATTTGTTGGTACTTGCCGATACCGATACCACCATTTTAGTGTGGTATCGGCGCCCCGGCCGATACTGGTATAGGTATCGGTGCAACACTACTATTATTAAATATTTTCCCCACTGAGACAGTGTCCCGTTGTTTAGGAATTTGGTCATTGTGTTTCAAAATGATCATACAAATTTTTTTTATCAAAGATAACCAGACAAAGTAGAAAATGCACTTTTAAAATTATGATTTCATTTATTAATAGAAAAAAGCTAGCCAAACCAATCTTGCCCAGTGTAAAAAAAGTAATTACCTCCTAAACTTAATATATGGCAGCCACAATTCCCCATTAAGCATTTGTAATAATTTGGAAGGAGTCACATGCATCTCTGGGGAGGAAGTTTGGCCAACTCTTCTTTGCAGAATTGATTTAATTCAGTCACAATGGAGGGATGTCAACAATGAGCGTCCTATTTAAAGTCACGCCACAGCTTCTAAATCAGATTTGGCGCCATACCTTGAATAAACCACTTCAAAAATGTTATTCTTTTTGCACCATTCAGAGGTGATGTTCTTCATATTATAGTAGGTTCTATTTAAGAGATTGCTTGATTATAAACTTTAGTACTCAGGCCTGTATATGACAAGTAAGTGAAACAAATGGGTTTGTATTGCCTTTTTCTAAAATTAAGGAATTATTTGAAACCTACATTTTAATTTACCCTTCTTATATTTGACTGATATTAAAACCAGTTTCATAATGCAAAACTGTTACAAAAAAAGTATAAATGAATTAAATCTGTACTTTTTTAAGCAGATATCTGGTGAATATTTATATGGAAAATAAAGTAGCAGCACGGCAGGAGTACATTAATGAATAAATCTGTATTGTGGGGCCGGGTAAGCTATAACAGCAATTAAAAGGACACTCTGTGACCTGAGCTGACATTTTCCATTGTATTCCTGAGACACACTCAGGTTTTAGTTTAGCGTAACGCAACAACCTCTCCAATGTTTGTTTTTAAAATGTGGTTTATAAATGACCCTGGTTGATGATAGAAGATTGTATGAAAATGGAAGTTTTTCCTGTACTTCAGTATGAGGTGGGGTATAATTTTTTTTTCTCTTTGCTTTATCTCACATTCATCAACACATTTTTTTTTCTTCTCTTTCACTCTGACTCACAGCTTGGCAGAGAGCACCAAAGGACAAAAAAAAACATTTTTGTTTATCCCCTTTAACATTGCAATGTTTCATACCGCCATCCCTGTCTGAACCATGCAGATCATGATGCAGTCAGAGGATTTCTTTGCAACTGATGGTACAGGAAATCAAGGTTATAATTAATGAAAATTATCTTTTGAAATACACTCTTTCACAGTCATTGTATCTAAAAAAATGCATTTAATTAACTGCAGTGTGGAATACCTCTGTGCTGTTGTTTTCACACCTTATAGTGCGGTATGCTCAATTTGACTGGGGACAAAAATTGCAACGTTGTTACTATTTGCAGTTAGTGCGGTTTGCTTTCGCCTTATCAAACGAACCAAACCTTTTGACCAACCCGTTCAACCCCTAGTGGAGGTGGCGCTGCACCAAGAAGCAGTGATGGAAGGATGTTGGTCATCAACACAGCACAACTTCCTTTTCTACGAAGTGTAAACAAAATGAAATGGCAACAGATTTTAGCGGTGCTACTGCTAAGCTGTCGTTAGCAAGGGTGCTACACAGCCTCGTCCTCCACCCATGCTACTCAGCATGGGTGGAGGACGAGGCTGAGGACCACGAAAAATGCTATATTTTGAAAAAGCCAGGTGAGATGGCTCCATATGAGGTGAAGTAGGGTTGCATGCAGTAGGGTTGCATGCAGCTTTATTGCACAGATGACATGCTTACACAGGCAAGATATGAGTAGCTTCATGAGTATTATCACTGTACTATTAGCACGTACCAACGCTGGTTTTGTTTTGGGTGTATTTACCCAGAATGCCCTGTGGTGTCGTCCACAACCCGTTTTTGGAACAGCCTCTGGTCCGCCTGGCATTTGAGTTTGATTAAAGGGGACTAAATAGGGCTGGTGTGAACGCACCCGTAAAATGTGCCACTGGTATGAAATACCCCCTGACATACCAGTTAGACAAGCATCTAGCGGGCATGTCAGGTAATAATGTCAATAGCTCCTATATATATATATATATATATATATATATATATATATATATATATATGTGTGTGTGTGTATATATATATATATATATATATATATATATATATATATATATACATACATACATACATACATACATACATACATACATACAGTTTGTGGAGGAAAAGTTGCGGTTGTTAGTTTCTGTGAAGGGCTCATCTGGGGGAAGAAAAAGGGCACCTTCGGCCTGAGATTAGCTTAATTGCTTCATTCTTTATTGATGAAAAGTGCCTCTTTCTCCCTCCCTCTCATTCATCTGTAATCAGTGTCCATGCTCTGCTATTAGAAACGTCCATGTGACACACAACGCAGGGCTGTCTGGCCGAGGGTTTAACTGGTTTACTCTAATACACCAATAATAGATGCCTGTCTAAAGGCTGGGCATATTAGCGCGTTGGTTTTAATGCATCTGTATGAAAATGTGGCCATGTTTACATAAACAGCTGCAGGAATTCGGATTTGTTTTATTTAGATCCTCTTCTCTTGCTAACATCTGCTGCGGTTATTGGATGTCATTATTGAGGCCTCTAAGCATCCAGCTGCCGTTTCTCTGGCTTGCTAATGCTTGATCTTCTTATTTCTTAGGCTCACCTTGTCTCCTGAGACACATGTTTGAAATCCTACATGCGAGGAAATCATCGCTTCATACAAAATGCTCATGTGTATATTTTTCTCCCCAGTAAATTATTGGAGGTGACATATTTTGACAAAGAGAGCTTTAAATAGTCTGTGCTCTGACTGCTTTTTTTCCCTTATCCTTTAAATAATTACCTTTAAATTATTTTTAGTTTGGCCTCTGCTGCTTTGGTTGCTTCCATAAGACCTTAATGAAAACATTTCCTCACATCAAAAGCAAACTTTTTAAATATCAAGAGTTTACTGGTGCCTCAATTGAACCTTTTTATTTTGTAATAGAGTTTTTTTTTTACATTTATTTTTAATTTTGATTTTATTTTAAAATTTCTATTTTGTTGTAGTTGATTTATGATCTATTTGGAGATAAAGTAATTAATCAGTAATTTATTATTTGACGTTACAATTTGATTATTATGATTTCATGTTGGTATTCAGGTTTATGAAAAAATAAAGGATAAATGTAAATACGTAAACGGTTTGAACATTATAAGATGATCTAGGCATTTATACTGTGTTGTATTTTGCAATGGATGAAGTTTAGGTTCGTTAGGATACTTGTTTTACTATTTAAATTTTTGATATATCATATAGTCTATGTATATTATTATAAAGGCGGTATACAGACAAAAAGAAAAAAGGGGAGGGAATATAAAAAAGTGTAAACTTCTTCCCTTTCCTTTTTCAAACATTTAGATTACTTTGATATGTAGCATTTTGTTTTTTTCTTTTTAAATTATTTTTTTAACCATTACTATTTTAGCAACATTGTTTGAAGTTGTCCAAAAATAAACAAATAAATAAACAAATGTATTTGAAAGTAATTAGTAATTAGTAATTAGTAATTTCTTTATGACTGAGCTTTAGAGATGTAGAGTTTTGCTCTCAAAGGCAACATAGCAGTTTAGAATAATGTTGCAATTAATCTACAAAGAATAAAGAAATTTACATTTTGCAGTCAAGGTTGACAAACGAGTAAGAAAACAACATCAAAATTAAATTTTGCCCACTGTTTTTCAGTGAATAATTAACACGTTTGTCTGTAAAGCACCATTCATCCATTCACAGTTAGATTCCTGACTACTGTACAGAAAATAGGCTATACTGCATGGTCATACATCCTTATATGTAAGACAACCAAACAAATAGTACAAAAGATTTCATATTTTGAAACCTTTTTTTAAATATTATTTTTATTTTAAGTTTACATAAGGACCATTCCTATACTGTTGTGCTCTAAGTACAAAAAAGATAACCATACATGTATACACATAAATTTGACACTTCGTTTGTCCAAGATTATATAGGTTCCATTTCTTTACAGAACATATTTGATCTGAACAAATCAGGTCAAATATCAAGTAACATATTGATCAAACCAGAATCCAAACTAGAGGCTCTTAGAAAAATAAAATCCAGAAATCTTTTCCACAAGGGTTGTATCGATCTAATAATTAATTTTCTTCACCCTTCAAAATGTGCATTTTCAACAAACAAGTAAAAACCTCTTAAAACTGCTCTTGCTTCCCTTTCTGTATATATGTTGTTGTTTCCAAAGGAAAAGTTGCTAACATTTGTTTAATCCAAAATGTAATGTTTGTAATATTTGTATTTTTCCAATAGAACTGTTTTTTTTTTTTTTAGTTTTTTTTTTTTTGTATTTGTTTGTTTTTTGGCATGCAGAAGGCCCATACCTATCAAAATGCGGTCTTTCTGGCAGTATTTTTGACTATTGGGATGTAGTCCTAAAATAAATAGGACCGGATCCATTGAAATATTTTTTGTAGTTATTTTCTGGACTTCCTTCCAGGAAGCCTTAATGTTCTTGCATTGCCACGGGCTGTGGAATAGGCTCCCCTTCTCCTTTTATAAACTTTGTGCACATATCTGGAATATAACAATCCAATTTATTCAGTTTAACTGGTGTGATGTATGTTCTCATACTCCATTTATACCATCACAATCCAAGTCTTGTATTGATGGATTGAGAATGGATTTTAGTTGTAATTGAAGCCCACTTATGTGGTAGACTGTCCAACCACAGTTCATCGCCCCACGTTTTCCGTTCTGTATCAGAATTTCCTGATGAATTTGACGTTAATAATTTGTGAAGTTCTCATGTTGCTCCTTTACTTAAGTAATTTTTACACTTAAATATTTCCAGATGTGATTCTAGGGGTTTAGTCACAAGTCTATTATGATGAGTCCTGATGTAATTTCTAAATTTTATAGCAATATTTGTTTTCCTTTGTTAACTTTTTGAGAAGTATTCATTGCAGCTCATTTTGGGGTCACGGGGTTTTGGAATTGGTTGTAGAGACACGTCGCAATCCTCGAAGCAAGCAGTCAGTAATTAGCCTAGATCCTATACTACAAGTGTGTTTTACTCTCAAAAGGTTCCTTCTCTGTATATCTTTTGCCTAAAGTAAAACTCATTAACATCTAGCAACGGTGTGCCGTTGTTCAACACCTAAATGACAATAAAAAAAGCTTTTTTCTCAATTTTTTTGCTTCCCTGTGAACTTTAGTAGTAGCGATGCATCAAACACAGGACAGTACATGATGATGGTTTCATCATAACATGACAAGACAAAATGTAAATATTGTTTTTGGGAACACCAAGAATCTTCATTTTTGTGTTTTCACAGATGTAGAAAAGGTTTTGTAAAACAAAAACTGTGTTTTAAGAAATCACAGACGAGTTTGAAATACTTCATTAAATGTTTAGCTTGTCTAAACATCATATGAAAAAAGAAGTTATTTTTACAGGCAGAAAAAAACTCCCCGATTTGTTCTGTGTAGATATAAGATGTGTGGCATGAGATGTTGTTACTAACCTGCTGCTGTTTATCTACAACATCTCAAAGGTTTAGCAATAACAGGGTTTTGGTCTTTCCTTTTTAATGAGATAAAAAAAAGCTGTTTAGTCATTTTGCACTTCTTAGTGTTAGCTTTGAGACCTTTCGGCCATACTCTTCCGCTGCTCTTTGACGTGTGATACGCAAATGAATGAATTGGAGAAGCTTTTGAAGTTTTAAGATCAGCACCGAGTACTTTAAAGCAGGGTTCAACAAAGCCAGGCTTTTCTGACTATCTGGTTTAAACAACAAAGCGGGGTTGCATAGAGTGGGGACCACGAAGCTGCCGATCGCAAAACAGGTGGAGCTCGATTTCGAAGCGCTACCACAATGAATAAGCAGGAAGAAAGCTTGCAAAATAGAGCAGCTGAATGAACAAATTGGGAAGTGAATCAAAATATCCTTGCCACAACATTGAAGCAGAGTTGAATCCAGAAAGAGAAGAAAATTCCAACCTGTTTTAAATTTTGTTTTCACCGAAAAGTCAAAAGTTATAAAGACTGTAAATGCCTAAGATCACCAGGCAGAAATATTAAAAGTCCTATTAAACATGGTGCAGGCTTTTAAAAATCACCGTTTGTAAGATAACTTGTAAGATTGTTTTAGTTCAGAGTTTTTTTTTAATGAAATCATTTTCCTTTGACTCTTCAGCTCCTAAGTGGTAGAAACTTTATAGTAATACGTTTTAATTTAAGTGTTCACTATCCAAACAATGACTCCTATGACCAACCTGCCTGTATGATTTGATTGAGATGACGTGTTGTAAATTGGCGCAATATAAATATAATTGAATTCAACTGAATTGAAAAATCTAACCGAACATGGTGAGAGTGAGGCTTTCATGTACCATTGACCAACCTTAACTGGTGTCAGGAAGCCTCTAATCCAGATTAACATTACAGGGCCATGGTGCAGAAAATAACATGCAAAATAACTTAATAATAATAATAATAATAATAATAATAATAATAATAATAATAATAATAATAATAATAATAATAATAATAATAATAACAAAAAAAATAATAAAAAATAATAATAATTGGTATACACTTTAATCATGTTTCATTTTCTCCCAAAGGCATCACAAAGTTTTTTTTAGTAGGGCTGCAGAGGGGGATTACCATCATATTTTTCTTTCAATTTGAAAACTAAGTGCTTTGGTGAATTTCATTAACTCACCCGTCAATTCTTCAAACAGCAGGTTGTCTTTTTGAAGGCAGAACTAATGTTTTTTCCTGTAAAACTTAGAAACCGTGTGGACAGCAACACGAGTTAGAGATTGATTTCTCCACTCCCGCTGTTCTTCTTTGGGCAAACACCAAACTTGATCTGTGTCCCACATAATAACGGCAGTGAAAATACTTGCGTTGTTTGTGTTGTTTGCTGGTATTAAAGCACACACGGACACAGAGACACACACATACATACGGTGACCTTTACCAGCAGCTTGGGGGATTTTGGCAATCCAGTACATGGCCGGTGTGATACACATCCGCGCATACACAAAGCTTAGAGCGTCTGATTATGTAGACGTGAACAGTTAATCACACGTGGGCTGTTCTTTCCATTTCCCTCTAGCTGTTGCACATTGATTACATCAAGAATCTTTTTTGAAATCCAACATCTTTATCTGACTCTCTTCCTCTCTGCTTTGTGGCCTCAGAGTTCCCCTCCCCAACCACTCAAACAAAACAACATCTCACAAACTCACACCTACCCACAGACACATGCTGAAGAAAAAAAAAAAAGAAAGTCAAATCATTTTTCCACAGAATCGTGTCCTGTTCCTGCATGCGAGCTTAGGAGCGCTTTAACGCTGCATGTTTGGACTTGTTCCAGTTCAGACGTTGGTCCTCTTGAGCTGCGGAGTCTCCTGGACTTGCCTGGGGCCTGCAGACAGGTGCTTGAATAGTTGTCCTCTATGCTCAGCCTAAACTTTCTCTCCTTCCCTCCCCTCTGCTCCTCTCCCCAAGTCTCTGCTGTCTATAAAGGTGAACACTTGAAATAATGAATCGGATCCCCCTTTCGCCCCCCTTCCTTTCTGTATTCCAGTTAAGACTCTCCCTATAGTATTTGCACTTCATTAAACTTGAAATAGGTTTAATATTTAAAACACCGTGAACAGATTTTAACCCGCTCACACCTCTTCACTTTTCTTTTCCCTTTCTCCTCGCTCTTTAATAATCTACTCCCTTATTTCCTCCTTAATGCACTTCTCCTTCATTAAACGCCAAAATAGATTTAATATTTCAGAGTGTGGACTTAATTTTTAACTCCTGTCTTGGAGGCTTGGTGTCTGACACACGACGGGTTAGATACCTACATCATGTTAAGGCTTCAACTGTCTCTCTTTCTCATGTGCTCTGAATTTCTCTGCGGCTCATCTTTCTCACTTTCCCCACCTTTGGTCTATTATCAGTTCTGTCTCTCACCATCTTTGAACTGCAAGCTTCCCTGGTTCACTTCCCCCCCACCCCCCCTCCGTTTGCTTTCCCTCTTTGTCCTCTGACTGGCTAGCTGGTTTCTGCCCTTTCCTCCCTCCCTATTGACTTTTGTATCCTTCTAACTCCACCTCCTTCATCCCCTTCCACTTTTTGTCCCCTGCTGCCTAACATACAGTATTGACACTCACCGTTTCCACATTTTGTCACATTTCAACCACAAACCTCCATCTTTTGGGGGGTGGGGGGTGATAGAAACAAAACAAGAGTAGCACACAAATGTGAAGTGGAAGAAAAAGATGAATAAAGTTTTCAACATTTTTTTATATACAAATAAACATTTACAAAAGTTTGCATATGCGTTCAGTCCACCTTACTCTGATACCCCAAAACAAAATTACTGTTCAAGCTATTTCTGCCTCCAGAGATTTACATAGTTAGTAAACACCGTCCACTTGTGGTTCATAGGGTCAACTTTTACACATTTTTCTCCATGTATTTCAATAGGATTTTATGTGTTTGGCCACCACCATGTGACAAATAAATCTTAAGCAAAAAGGACTGCATTTGTATTCTGTGATGCTCGGAACATCGTTGCATTTTAAGGTTTAATTTTTTTTTTAAATAATCAGAGCCAGTGTCCCGGTGCAGGCAGGCAAACCTCTGCAGAACTCAGGAGAAACCGAGGGATGAAAGGTTGAACGGGCTGAGGCTTTAGGCAGGTCCGTAAAGCTGGTGTGGGTCGTACACAAAAAGGCAGATGAAGGATGACAGATCCCGAAGACTTGGTAATGATTGTGGCCGTGAAAACAGTCCAGGTCGTGTCCAAAAAGCGCAAAGCCGATGATGTGTTCGAACGAGGCGCCAGGCGAGACAGAAAAATCCAGGAAATTCAGAACTTGGTCTGAAACAAGGCAGGGTAGGCCTTGTTTCAGACCAAGGCCTACCCTGGTCTGAAACACCAGACCACCTGCTCAAAAATCTGCCGATGGCTCACTGTGGAAGTGCTATATATAGGCTAAGGCTACGTTCACACTGCAGGTCTTGATGCTCAATTCCAATTTTTTGCTGAAATTTTTGTTTTTTGAGGTGGCCGTTCATACTACTACTATTAAATGTGAATATCATCACACTTCTGTCTTAACGGTTCAAGACTGCAGACAACAGAAGGAGACGTCACAGTGCAGCGCACTGTTTGCGGGAGTAATGGTGAATGCAATTGTTTCAATAAAGCTTTGTTAAAAAAAAAAAAAAAAACTCAAAGAAAAAAAAAAGGCGGATACTGGCCGGCATCTTTCCTTGTTATCATTAGAAAGCTGTTGCGCGACGGGAGCCGACAATATTAAGACCACATCAGAGCAAGACAAAGTAAGGTAAGAAGAAAGCAGCACGGCTATTAGCGACGGTCTTTTATGAAGCGCTGACTGCTACCACAGTGTGTGGATGTGCAGTGAGAGACAGGAGAGTGACGTGAAAGACGGATAAAATGCGACCTGACCATTCAGACTGCGGATGCTTGGAAAAAGATCTGATACACATAGTACACATATGGAAGTGGCACAAATCTGATTTTTTTTTTTTTTTGGGTGAAAAGATCGGAATTGGGCCTTTCACACCGCCATGAAAAAGACGGATGTGGATCGCATATGGGCAAAAAGATTTGGATCGCATTTCCCTGCTGTGTTAACGTAGCCTAAGAGCATAGAAACAGGTGTTTGAGATGTGGCTAATTGGGAGACACAGGTGCAGCTGCTCAAACTAATTAAGAGAAGTAGTGAGTGAAGTAAAGTCAGCTGACCAGAATCATGATGGTATTCAGTACATTTTCCACTAGTACCTCTAATCTAAAATTAGGGAACAAAACAACATCATGAAGACCAAATAAACACTACAGACAGGTCTTGAACAAAGTAGGGGTGAAGTTAAAAGCTTGGTTAGGCGATGAAACAGATTATGAAGCTGACAAGACATGCAAGGAGAGCATTAATCAGAGGAGCAGTGTTACCAAACTGCTGCAAAATCTGGCTTGTACAGAGGAGTGGTAAAAGTAAGTCCTTGTTGAAAGAAGTTCACTAGAGATGTAGTGTAAATGTTGCCCTACCCGATCTACACAGCAAACATGGAAAAAAAAAAGTATATTTTTGTAAGATGAGACCAGCATTAAATCATTTTTGCCTACATATGTGGGTGGTGGCAGCATTGGGCTGAGTATGATGTTTTTCTTCAGTAGGGACATGGAAGCCGGTCAATGATTGAGAAAATAGAGCTAAATTCAGCGGCAGTGGTTCACCTTGATGTTGCCATCCAATCAGACTGAGCTTGAGCTCATTTTGCAATGAAGAATGCACAAAAGTTCAATCTCTTGGTGTTCAAAGCTGGTAGACACAGATCCCCAAAACACCTGCAGCCATGACTGCAGCAAAAAGCAGTTTAACAAATTAGGGGAAAACAAGTGCATGCAAGACTGCATTTGGATTGTTACTTGTAGATATTGTAAAAAAAAAAAAAAAAAAAAGTATCATTATTACTCCCGATTTCCAATGAATTAGAATTTGTGGCTGTCATGTGACTAAAAGGGGAGAAATCCAAGTGCTTCTAAAAAGGCCCCATGCACAATTTATCCTTTTGAGTGTTGTAAAAAAGCAATCGTAATTCCGTTCTTCCCTTTTTTCCCCCATCTCTCTCAAAAAATCTTGCATTATTTCTTTGGAGAGCAGTAATTTCTCACCACCCACCAGCCATCTTTGCGTTATGACCTCACATCCTGCTGGACATTATGGGTAGCCCACCAGTTAAAAAAGCCCCTTCTCCCACTCCACCATGGTATCACACCACACACCCATTCACACAATTTTTCACACCCTTGCTGTCAGTCTTTTTTGCCTCACAGTAGTTCTCAATACTGACACCTGCTCTATTTATAAGTATTTGGCTTGAAAAGAACCATTTTTTGGATAGGAAGCTGCCCCCTCCCCGTTCTTGACCGTGGCTTTTTTCCAAAACGTTAGTACCCCCTACCGCCCGTACCTCCTGGCCTTGGAACAGACAGGAGGAGGCTCTCTAAATGGACAACAAGACAAGAAAGAACAGAAGAATGGGAGCATGTGCGTGGTGTTAAAGATTAGCCACCCCATCCTGAGCGGACCTGGGTTGGGCTCGTTTGTGTGCGTAATTCAGCCCCCGGCCCACCGCTCGCTCTCAGATCCCAGCATCGCTACAAAACTCCCATGCATGTTAGCAAATTCCCAACTTTACGTTTCAAAGTCTAAGTGACTAAACCCTACTCACACACACACGTTTCTAGGCTTCGAACGCTCAGGTCTGAGGATTAAAATACCCACAATGCAATCTGACAGGATATCCTGTTGGCACGACACATGGGTGGGTGGGTCAGGAGGTTGTTGTGGTTGAACACTCACACCAGTACCCCCACAGCTAAGACATGGCCCCCAGCACATCAGCACATACTGTTTAAAGTTAATTACAGCGTGTGTGCCACATCATTCGAGATTTTGTTATGTTCTCATGCAGCTCTTTAAAAACCCAGCAGTAGCTAAGGTACATAGGACACCTACGTTTTGTATCAGAGCCCTCTTTTCTAAAACACTCCTTTACTTTCACATAGAGGATGTGGTAAACATGTTTGTGCTATTTTAGAAACTTGAAAGTTTTATCTTGGCAGCATCGATGTCATACAATATTTTTAACATTTGCCTTTGCAAACAGACCAAGCGATTACTGTGCCCATTTTATTAATATGTTTCCCCCCTGTTGTGTCTTCACTCTGAAAACCCCTGGCTCAGGCAACCCCACCAATACCAGAGTTGACACTGGAAACTGGAAATCCCCACCCTGGATACAATTTAGTCCCCTGAAACTGCTCTTCTATAATGCCAAGCTATTTCAAGTGCATCATACAAAAGAATGCTTAGAATGGTTGCGTTTAAACTTCTGTGATAGTTGTAGTCTATTTATGGTCTGAAAATATGCGTGCTGTGGGCATGATAGTTTAATTGATACTCTATGAGAAAGACTGCTAGTTCTGTACCTCTAGTTACAAAAGAACTGGCTTCTAGCAGTGGAAGCCAGACAACTGCAATCTACATATACAGTAGGGTTTTGTCCACCAGTGTGTTGTTGAATTTTTACACAGGTATGTTGCTAGAATCAATTTCTAGGTGGTTTGATAAACAAAGAACTGCTAAGAACCAGCCTGCTTTTCCAGAGTCGCCTCAGAGTCACGGCTCAAGACATGTCCTCCAGTAAATGTTTGATCCTCCCACAGATTCTGATTTCCTTTACAGTGCAGACATTGCTTTTTTAATCCATTACTTATGAATGCAGTTTTAAACAACAGTTGTTTTTTGCTGTGTGATCAATGCCAAGTGGAATTTTCAGTCACTAATTGGTAATAACCCCTTTTTTACACTGTTATGTATCTGTGTTGCATTTCAGTGGCATAGGAAGAAGGTTCCTTTAGATAGAAAATGCTACAGAGTTGGGGCAATGAGCATAAAGGATGTCCCACTGCCATAGAAGAGATGCAAATGCTACTCAAAAGGCGCAGCATTGGTCCAATATCATAACTTAATGTCATGCTGAACTATACAGACGCTCTGTCTGTACTGAAGAAGATTTATGGTGCTTTCTGTTTGTACTTTGAGTACATTTTTTTTCCAGGAGTTATGAGTATAAGAAATATAAGAATAAGTAAATATAAGAATAAGGACCTCAGATGTTCAATTTAAACTGGAATATTTAGAGTTCGCTGAGCAGGCCCCCGAGTTCAGTATGTGATTGTTCACACAGAATATACAAAGAAATTGTTGGTTTGAACTACGTATTCACTTTTCTGACAGTGTGATGACTTTCTTCTCTTGCTCATTTAATACAGAAAATAATGATATAAAAATGAGAACGTGACATCGCAGTACATATTATGTTGTGCATCCCAAAGCCTTGAAACACTGTCAATTTTTCCATTTTATTCCAAATACAGTTTCACTGTACAAGATATGTGGCAAGACTTGACAAGATTTAGATGTTTCAGAAACTGACTTTTTTGGACATTTGGAACATCCTAAAATGTTTTATTATCCCAACATAAACTGCAAATAAGGAGATGGTGTGAGAGATTCCTCAAGGTTAATACGCATAAGAAAAATCTACAAGCAGTAAACATGGATGAAGAAAATGAGAGTAGGGAAAAATGTCTCAGTTTGCAGACATTATTCCTTGTTCCATTTTTTGAGAATTTTTAAAAGATCAATAGCTTTTACACTGATTTATGTTTAAAAGACATCATTTAGCTTTTATTTGCCTTATAAGTACATGTTCAGGGAAGGATAATTTCACAGCTTGGCCTCTGGGCCACCTTCTGTAGGACATGCTCCTCCTAATCGGAGTCTGGTAAAGATGCCGAAAAACACTGAAACTGGTATTTTGTTCCTGGAGACAGAATAAAGGTGTCAGCATTCACAAACCGCGCTTTAAATGATCTGTATGTAGTGTAGCACAACCCAGTCTGGATTTGAAGAGTTTAAGTGTAATGGATGCTGAAACAGGCCTGATGCGAGTCGCCTCAGATGCTAGATAACGTAGTAAAACAGGCCTTTAGAACGCTGCCAAATCGGAGGCTAACTTCTCATGTTATTTTATAATTGTACCATACAAGTGTTTTTAAGGTTTGGACTCAAATGGCAAATAAGCTGTTTGTTTTCTCGAAGCAGGAAAAATCTAGACATTTTTGCTTGTTTTGGTTATGAACTACAACAAATGTAACTTAGAGCCTGTCTTTGTGGATGATCATAAAGTAATGATTTATTGAGCAAGCAGGTGCAGTTTGCAAAAGCAGAGATTTGACGGGCATGAATCTGAAAGCAAGTTCAGCTAAAATTTGTTTAAAAAAATCTGTTCTGTAGATAGAAAAAAAAAAAAAAAGATCCGGGTAACTAGTCCTTTGATCTCTTCCCTTCTGAGCAACTGGTAGCGTCAAAGGGTTATGTGACAGATCTAAAAAGACTGCAGTAATTAGGAGGAACGAGTACAATTTTAATTTGGAGCTCACGATCTCTGTTTTTTTTTTTTTTTTTCTCTCCTTGGTCCTTTGGTGGCCAGTTTTTTTTTTTCCTAAAATATAAGTAATCCTGGCAAATCTTGAATGCCTGGGGATCTTGAAGATCTTAATGGTTTAAAGAGACCCAGTTAGCTCCGTTCCTTCTTCAGAGCGGCATCAATGATTGACTTTGTCTTCTAGCGATAAGAGAAGTGCTGTGATGTGGCCTAGGAAGCCTCTTTTTCTCGTCGGCAGTGATCAGATAGGCTTCAGCGTCTGTTAGATCACTGCAGACATGAACAACGGCGCTGTTCACTGTGGCTTCTCTGCCACGCTTCAGCCAGCGATCACTAAGTTTGCCGAGAACAAACTGCAAACCTACTGCACACATCGGCCTGGCCTTAAAAAAAAAGTTTAATCTTAGAGCGCTTCATAGGAAGCTCCCTCAGCCTGTGCTCTGTTTCTCTCTCAGTTTCAGTCGACCTGAAGTTCCTCTTCCCCCGATTTGTTTATTTTAGAAAGGTGGCTTTGTTCTATTTACTGTACCCGCTCCCTCCTAGGCCTCTCCCCCTCGTTGAACCAGTTAGAAAAAAAAAAAAAAAAAAAAAGGGGAGCGAGGAGGAAGAGGAGAAGAGGGGGGTGGGGGCGTGATGTTTGGACAAACGAACAGCCCGAACAGGATATAGAGGTCTACAGCCCGTGGGTGTGTCGGTTTGGCCGTCACAAAGCTCACACACACACACACACGCACACACACGCACACACAATTGTGGGAGTGTTCCTGCTGGAGGGCAAAGTCTCCCTTCCTCTTGCACATTCATTCTCCCTTCATTCCCCCTTTCCGTCGGCCATCACACCCCTCCACACCTCCTTCCCTCAGACCTTTCTCTCTCCTTCATCCCCTCGTTCTTTCCTTTGTGACAGCCGGGCGGCTGAGAGGAGGGAGGGAAAAAAAAAAGAGTGTTAAAGATACAGAAGAGTTGGCCAACAGCAATGAGAATCTAAGAGGGAGAGGTCAAGATCACCACAGGGGACAATTATGGCTCGGGCTGTGTACGTGTGCTTGTTTGTGTGCGGTTCTTTTCTTGGTTTGATAGTTCCAGAGATGCTGAAGACAGTCCTGGAAGCCACTATCTGTCCTCAGCAGCAATTTATCCCCTCCTTCTCTCCTCTGTCCCTCCTTCCCTCAGTCTCTTTGGACCTTCTTTATCATCCTTTATCATTTCGCTCTCTCACTTTTGTTTCCGCCCGTTTCATACAGAAGCTACGGCCACTTTTTCAGTGCGATGTGTTTGTGTGTGTGTGTTTGTGTGTGTGTCTGATTATGGTTCAACATTGAGTACATGGGCTTCAAATTAAGGCAGGGCTGTGGGTGGGTTCGGCTGCCCCCCCTCATCAGTAGGTTTCTGCCTGTTTAATTGCTTGTTTAAAATTGGGACTTCCAGTAATCGGTTCAATGCAACACGTTATCTTCACAGTAATGATGTAGATCAAAAAGAACTAAATCTGCCTTTACTTTAAAACTCGCGAGCCTCAGCCTTGTTGCTTCTCCTTTGCCCCAAAATGGGCTCAGAGGTTGAAAAAGAGGTCGAAGCTGGTGTGCAGGGTTCGGTAAGTCAAATGGTAATTTATTGGGGTTTTATGCGATACACCAAGATAAATGTGAAGTGAAAGTGAAAGTAAAAGCGATACATGGTCTTAAATGATTTAGATTTTTCTTTTTCAATTAAAAATCTGAAAATTGTGCCATGCCAATACTTTGTCTCTACCAGCTTTGCACGACAAGAGGTTTGGCCTTCTATGCAAAACAGCTGAAGCGCATTAGGATCTGATGGAGAATGTCTCTGATCATCAGTTTTCAATTTTTGCTACAGATTGCGAGTTAAATTTGTGTTCAGACTTTGACTGGGCCCTTTGAAGAAATAAAGATGCTTTGATCCAAACTATTGCAGCGTAGCTCTGGCTGTATGCTTTGGTCGTTGTCCTGCTGAAAGGTGAACTTGTCCCCCAGTCTCAAGTCTTCTGCAGCCTGTGTTTTTTAAGGATTGTCCTGCATGCAGTAACATCAATCCGTCTGCTCCAGGTTTCCCTCTCCCTGCTGAAGAAAAGTGTCTCTGTAGCTGTCACCACCAGGTTGCCCTGTAAGGCTGGTTTGTCTGGGGTGAAATGCAGTGTATGTTAACCAGCACATGTCTCATCTGACCAGAACACCTTCCTCCATTTTGCTGCATCCTCTTTTGGAAACTCATTTACTGCATACAGGGCAGAGTTATGGATTTTACAACCTGAGCTGTGGCTCTTTGCAGCTCCTCCAGAAGGACCAGGGGCCTCTTGGCTGCTTCTCAGGTTAATGCTTCCTTCCCCATCCTGTCAGATTAGGTGAATCTTGGCAGGTCTGCACTCAGGTCCTTCTCTTTCCATTTTTTAGATGATTATTAAATGGCCCTCCATGAGGTGTTTAAAATTTGTTTTATACCATTCCCTGCTTTAAATGTATCCAACTTTGTCTCAGGACTTTCTGCTCTGTTCCTTGATCTACAGTACATTGTGCTTGTTTGTTCACAAATATTCTGATTTACTAATTACGCGACTAGATTTTTTTTTTATCTGTAAAGAAAAAAAATAAGTTGGAAACTATGTGTCCATAAAATTTTTCTTCACATTATAAAATCTATGCTAATCTATAAAAAAAGAAAATCCCAATAAAATAGACTGGATATTTTTTTTTGGAACTTCATCTAAGGAGTTTCCATCCTTGACTGTCTCAAGTAAATCAGCATTTTGTGATTTTTATGGTTTTATTTTTCAGCTTGAATAACATCAATCTTTTTTAACTTTTTAAAAACTTTTTAAAATTGTTTTTCTGGGTTCTTATGGCACTAGTGGCTCGTTTTCTTCGAAGTAGACTGACAGGAAAGGGGGTTTGAGAGTGAGGGGAAGACATGCAGTACAGGACCTCAGGCTGGAATCAAACCACATTTTTTTCCCAATTTTTTTCTCTCCAAAAAATAAAATAAAAAAATTGTATATAGATTTTTTTCATATAGATTTTATCCTGTCAAACCAGTATATATTTTGTATTCTTTTATTGTCTGCAAGTTTGACCAATCAATTCCACCCAGGAGCCCCTTGCCCCCTTTTTTATTTTAAACAATCAACTAATAATTGTGTATATGCAAATATATATATTGTTTCCCTTATAACATCAAGGGGAAAACATTGCTTCTTATCAGAGAAGTCAAAAGGTTAAACTTTTTCCATCCTCCCCTTATTCTGTTTCTTTTCATCCCTTCTACCCATTTTCTTCTTCAGCACATTTGCTTGAGATGGCCTGTCTGCCCGCAGCCTTTCACCGCTGAGCCTCCTTTTCTCTCTATGCCGCTTTCATTCTGCTGCAGAACACATAGCAGAACTTCATCATCTGTTATCCCCTGCCTAAAATACTTAAAGAACTGATATACCGATATACTCATAAAGGAAGGCTGCAGCGAATGATGAGCATTTTGTTGGTGAACCACAGTCTTTCATTTCAAAAGTTTTCAGCTTGCCCCTGTGGGTTTATGTACTTTTTTTTTATGAGTGACTCCTATAGACAGAGTTCATCTACCAGCAGAAGATCAGGTTCCATAGAAGATTCAGAGTCCACCATGGCGGGATATACAGTATATGTGATGAGTTTGTGTATGTGAGTGTGTGTTTGCTGGGGCAGGGTATGAAGACTTATACAGCATGGTTTCATGGTGACTGTAACTGTGGCTCTGGCAGGTTTTATTCTCATTTTTATTTTTTTTTATTAGCTTCCCCACGGTTCATCTGGCCTTGAAACCTCCAGCCTCGGTGTGTAGTTTCCTTGTGTGCCTGTGGTTATTTTTCATAGACAGAGGAGTGAGACAGCAACAGGGTGGTGTGAGGTGGGTTTGATAGCACCCCTTTCCCAGCTCGCTACCTTACCCTCTGTTTAGGCCCTGATAAGAGGAGCCACAGTCTGTGGGGGTTAGGGATTCCTGTCTGGCACGGTCGGACACAGCACACATAGAAACACGCACGCACCCTCGACGGGATCCGCCCGCTCCACATTCCTGTGTCCGGCTAAGGAAGCAGCCCAGCCGTCTTCCCCTCCACTCCCAAATTATCCCCTTCTCCTAAAGTCGCTGCATACTTATCGCACGCCCTGCTACCTCTCTCATCCAGACTTACACCCACGGAGCTCCTCCATCCACTGTTTCGTCTTTGGGATCGCTCCACGCTCCGCCGCAAAACATCGTCTCTACATATCTCCGGTGTTTCACCATAGCGAGTGCAAAAGACCTCCCAGTACGATGATGCAATGTCGCTTTCTGGCAGCGTAAAAGTTTGAAAACCGGAAATTTCTGGTGGTCATTTTTTTTATTTTCTATTTTAATCCATATTTCCCCTTCTAATTATTTACGCCTTTTAAAATCCTACAAAGTTTTCACCATTTCTTTCTATCTATCCCCGGCCTCCCGCCCTCGTTTTTGGGGATGTGTTACAGGGGTCAATCAGGGGTCATGTGGTCCATCTCTCTAATGGTTTCTTAATGAGAGTTAGAGAAGGAAGCAGGGAGAGGAGCATTTTGGAGAAGCTGGGTGAGAAATCAGCAATTCTGCTTACAGCCCTGATTCTGTGTATCTCTGTTGTGTCTATGCGTTATTGTGTGTGTGTGTGAGTGTGTGTGTGTGTGTGCGCATGCACATGTGCATGCATGTGCTGTTCGACTGACCCCTTGCTCCATTTCGAGGCCTTTCTACGCTCCACGCTCCACTCTGGGGAAAGAGGAAATGACATGTTTGTACCCTTGAATGAGCGTTGCAGCTCGTCACACACACACACGCTGCCCAAGGGATCTGGCTTCGGGGTAGAAGGGGGGGGGGGTCTTGTGGAGGTGATGGAGGAGACGGGGTGGTGGTCCACTCTTTAATTTGCATAGTTTCTGCTGATTTGATCATAAGTAATTAATCTCAGTGGCTCGGCTCAGCTGCGTTGGGGGTGGTAAAGATGAGCACAGACTTCCTCTGTGCACATGTTTGGTTTTCCGATGTCCTTCCTCAAAATCTATAGGTTTTACCGGGTCATAAGGTCACGACGGATACACATTGGTATTTTAAATCTAGCTGGGATGCAGAGAGCTCATTGTATGAAACGCAGATTTACTTCATCAGTGCCCGCAATCAGCTTTTTGTTGAGTATATAACAACGCGGAGGTACAATAAACTCTGATTATGCAATAAGGGCTGCATGTGGAGAGACCTTCTGCTTTGTTGGCATGAGACCTCTCAAAGCGTCGGCGAATTGTTTGAGGGTTAAAGCCCAATTCTTTCCTGCTTCATCTTGAGATTTGTTCAGCTCAAGATTGACGCAGGTCTCCTCTGATCTATGACCAATTAGCGCGCACCGAGCACCAGGTCTGGCAGCCTCGTCTACATCTCATCTCCCTCACTTCCCTCTCCTGTTGATCCCTCCGCTCCGCCGTCGCAAGCGGTGCGCCCCGTCCCTTTGCTCTGCCAGTTTTCCATCTTCAGCCCTCGGTTTTTCTCTCCATGGCACCGCACTCCTCCCATGCTGAGGCCAGAGCTCCACTCCATTGTTGGAGGCAGGTTGCCAGGGATACAGGCACAGAGAAGCACAGTCTTAACGTTAAGAGACGGGAGAGATGAGCAAAGAGAGGGAAAGGGAGGCAGCAGCCTCTCTGGCCACCAGGCAGCCCAGACAGCACGCTCAGGCTCTCCTGAGAACATGTAACGACCTCATGCTTCCCACTGTGTGCCCCTGAATGGACAAAGCAGAGTGACACCGACTGTTTGCGGGGGGAACCTTTTGTACTGGTTGCCTACTTTCCGCTCGCCTGTTGTGACTGCAGTATATGAGTGTGGTGGAAAGTCTTCGTGTGTTGTCTTTCTGCTCATTTGTCTGGCGGTGGAGGAGATGTTCTGCTCGTAAAATGTCCGCAGGAATAAAAGGATAAAAAGAGACAAGTAATGCCTATAATGAGTTCTGTGAGGGGGTCTTACTAGATGCTGATGTAAAACTTAAACACAGGAAAACATCTCTGCCGCTGACGTCTGGATTTTTGTCAAGCGAAAGGACGTCGGCCTGGTGCGCCGGTGCGATGCATGTTGGCCGTCAGCAAGAAGGTCCAGGGTTTAAATCCAGGTGGGTGCGGTGTGGAGTTTGTATCCTCTCTGGGGTTGTTTCTCTCTGGGTACTCCAGTTTCCCCCCATAGTCCAAAAACAAACACGCTGGGTTAATCGATTTCTCTAAACGCTTAGCTGTGAGTGTACCATGGTTCTGTGTTTCTATGTAGCTCATTGTTGGACTGGTGACTCGTCCAGGCCGTACCCAGAGATGACTGTAGGCAGGCTTCAATGAAGCTGCAAGAATTAAACATGTAAAGAGGCCCATTTTGGTAATCTTATCAGTTCTCACACAATATTTGGTACATTTATCTTGGATCATATGGGATCCAATATTTTAGTTTTTTTGTGTGTGGTTGTTTCTGACCCAAATCTGGGTTTTAAAATAGCAGCACAAAATCTCCAGCACAAAACATCTAATTTTTTGAATAAAAAAAAGAAAAAACACATACCGCATATTAAAATTGTTGAAAGGAAGACTTTGTATACTTACGTCTAGAGAAGTCATTGTTCAATTGTTTTGATTTGATTAATCTCTCATTTAAACAATGGTAAAGTTATATAGATATATAATTCAAAGAAGAGTGATATGTCTTAAAGGCATACTATGCAACATTTTTCAGTTAATTAATATGTTCCATACCGTTTTGGATGATTAAATGAGTCATTTCAGGTTGAACTAAGGTTTTCTCGGCCGCCCTGGTGGTCTGTGGGGGAAATACCGCACTTGCAATTGCAGGAGCAGTCGGCCCGCACTCACAGGCTCAGAAGTGTCGTGTGCATCGCGAGAGTCGGTCTTGCTTTACGGCGAGAACTGCTACACGCCGGCAGTGAAAGGTGTGCTCGTTGGTAGCGCAGTGGCGATATTTGTGCAGTTATCATGGCGGAACCAGCGAAAAAACAGCGAAAGCCCATGTTGGAGCAGGCAAGAAAGAGGAAAAGGGCTCTGGACAGAGAGAGGAGTTGTACACGGGTGAACATAGAAGGCTGCAAGGCTGACGCGGACCTCGCGTTTCTGCTGATGCGATTGTAAGTAACATTGTAGGGTTTCCCTCACGCTACCGCCTCGCCGACATTCCAAAAAAAATAATAATAAAAAAATAAAACTAACTCGATATGCGCGCCGCTCCGCTCAGCCGGTCAGCGGTGCAAAGTTTGTCCCCCCCCCCCCCGCTCCGCCGTGCATTGGAATGGTTTCTCTCTCTCTGTGTGCATGTTCATACTTTCACTGTGTTAGTCATTGTTTGTACTGCCGTTTTTTAGACGTTTGTATTCGTTGTGTTCGCCTGTCTGCTAAGCTCAAAACAACCGCGCCTGGCTTGACGGACAAACCAGGAGAACAGCTGAGCATCTTTACGACAGTGCACTTTTACTTTCGCCCTCTGGGGGGAGCCTCGCTGGAAAATCAACCCCGGTTGCATAGTATACCTTTAAAAGCCTGAGTCAAGTTGGGAAATGCTTCCAAGGTGTGATGCCTTAAGGTTTATTTTGGATTATTTCACCATGGATTCATGACTAAAGTGTAATAGTTATATGCATATATTCAATGCTTTGCAAAAGTGTTCTTGTGCTTTTCCGTATCTTGTGTTGTTACGATCACAATGCACCTTCTGCTTTTAATGCATTTAATTGTGATTTTATGTGATAGACCAACACAAAGTAGATCATCGTTGTATAGTAGAGGATCATTTAAGTAGGTTTTCAAAGCATTTTTACAAAAAAATCTGAAAAGAGTGATATGCTATGTTACCCCTAAATATAATGCAGCGTAACCATTTGCCTTTATCGGCCAGACAGTCAACAGAGTCCACCTGTGTCTAATTTAATCTCCATATAAATTCTGAAAAAAAGACATTGCCATCCTCTTTAGCTAACATGGTGGCGAAGGAGAGGTTTAATCAAAGAAACCCCTAGAGGAGCTACAGGGATCCACAGCTCAGGTGGGAGAATATGTTAGCAGGGCAACTATTTGTCATGGGAATAGCAAAACGTGTCTTTTCAGAGTGACAAATAGAAAGCTGATGTTAAAAGAAAGTCCTAAATATACTGCGTGTAGGTTGACACATGACGTACGGGGGGGAACAGCAAGCAGGTGGAAGAAGATGTGCTGGCCAGATAAGGCCAAGATTAAACGTTGTGCCTACATGCAAAATTCTGTGTGGTGGACCATAACCCTGCACATCAAGTGAATACTCCACCGCTGCAATGACACATGGCACCAAAAATACGGTAAATTCCTGTAACACGATAAAATGTAGCCATCTTAAAGAGGCGTTGAGATATTTACAAGCCACAGTAGACGGTACTGGTGCCCCATGCGTGCTCTTTTTATTGTTTCTACTTGCTTTTAAACACCGTGAGCTGTACAGTTAATTGCAGTATAATAGCATCTAACAGAAGATAGGATCTGCTGTCACTCATTCATATAAATATACACATTATCTCTCTGCCAGATTTAAGGCTTACCACCCCAGAAAGAAGAAGGCTTCAGAAGAAGCCTGTGCTAGAGGTAGTGTTGCCCGTGCACTCTCACAATAGTTGTGGCTACCTCACTGAAGTGAGCAGAAAGTTGTTGTTCTTCCTCAGCAAACAGCTCGTTTCAGCTTTCAGTTCAGACAAAGCACGGAGCGGGAGCGATCCTTACATGCATCCGTTTCTATCAACAATAACAACTTAAGGGAGCAGTCATGTCTGTCTTGATTTATCTGATTCATTCTGTCGTACTCTAACCCAGAACTGGGAATACTTTGTCACTCTTTGCTTGTTAAACTAATGAATAAATTCCCGCTGAGCTGCAATTCCAGCGATAGCTAAGGCCGTAGCTGGTCAGTGTGAGTTAAACACGGCGTTAAGACACACATCACAGGCTCACAGCGACATTCAGACCCAGGGTCTCCGTTGATTTCCTCGTCTACTTTCCGTTATCCGTCCTCTTTGTCTCTTTGTGTCCAACCTCGCCCTTAAAGCGAACCCAGGACCGAGCTCGACCGGGCCTTTGGGCTCGCTCGCTGGATCCTCCCCTGCGCTAGAAGCCAGAAAATAACTTTTCTTTCTGCCGCTCAATCTCTCAATCTGTCTCTCTTTGCTCTCAGCACAAAGCCCAGCGTGTCTGCCTTCCTTCCCCACCCAGCATTCTTTCCCCATGCAGACCTCTCCCCCGCTCTGTGTCGTTTTCTCCCCTTTGACTTCCCTCCTATCCACCAACTCGCTGCTCAGCCTCACCCTACCTTTCATTAGCCCACTCTTTATCTCACACACTCACTCGGCTGCCTCTCTGCCCCCTCAACCCCCCCCCCACCACCACCACTCCGTCTCATGCTCCTATCTCTCTAGCTTTTCACGCTTCCCTCCTCTCTTTTCTCCTCCCTCTCTCCCCACTTAGTTGCTTTGGCTTTTGTTTCTGATACATCTTCATTTATTCCTCGCTCCCGCTCTTTCCCTGCTGACCCTATTATTTTTATATTCGTTCTCTCTAACTGCCATCACTCCCCCTCTCTGCCTCTCTCTCTCTGCCTCGCTCCCACTCCTCTCAGTCCCTCTAAGCTGCATTAACTCCCCAGATTACCTTGAGCCCTGCAATCCTCCATCCCCCACGCATTCACCTACTCTTCTTCCCCTCCCTCCCTTCCTTCCTCCACTCATTCACTTGCTCACTTTAGCCCCCCCCCCCTCGTCCACATCAAGGTGGTTAATTTTGAAAACGTGCACAGGTCTTTGTTTTTATGTCACCTCGTTCAGATGTAAACGTCTAAACGGTAAAAGATGAAGCTCGTGTGCCTTATGGCCTCAACGGAGTTGCTATATCACTGCAAGCATCTGTGAAGGGACTCAGGTAGTCAAATTAATTTTGAGTCCTGTCGCCACTTTAATGACCTCACTAACGGTCCGCTGAGTTAATTTCAGCTACGCTTTTTAACGCTTCAGTTGGTTTTTAAGCTAATGTTTAACGCCGTGATCAGTGATGTTCTCCCTGCTTCACTCAGGCATCAAGTAACGTAATATTTAGAGATTAAACCAAGAAATCGAATCATTGCGTGATTAGAAGACTGAGTGGTTTTTCCACAGTACGCGCTGCCAACAAGCGCTGGTAACTCTCTTTGGTGTGGATGTCAGTACTCGTTGTAGAAGACCCAGAGTCAGTTATTTTCAGTATCAGTAAGAACTTACAAATGAAGTCAGATTAAGCAGATGTGAGAAACCCTTTTTAAAGAAAGTTGGATATTCTACCGCCTGCGTCTCCGGACTGCGGGAGCATGGGAAAAGGAGATAACAGAAAAGTTTAACAAAACACATGAATGTTGCTGTTTAATCCTTTTTTTATTTTTAGCTTTTAACCTTATTCATTGACTACGCTGATTATGGAAACATTGCTCCGGTCCTTAAGGCCCGTGTGCTGTAACTTTTAGACCTGTCTCTAGAGAACTCTCATGCATGCTGAGCGGGCAGTCAGCAATTTTAGTCCGGTAAGTTAGAAAATGGAGATATTTAAAAGTTGCTAGACATTGGCGCTCAAGAGCAGGGCTCTTAGACCCCCTGATCGGCATCTTCTAGCAAGTACACACAGAGACGGCTGTTTTAGTAATGCTAACAAGAAGCAAGCTAATAGCCAGAAGGAGCTGCTAAAAACAGCTTAAGACGTTAACAGGTTGTTTTATTTGTTGACTGGTCTATCAGTGGCGTGGTATAGCCTCTGGTTCTTGTATGAATAATTAATGACCACCTATACAGCAGGAATCTTTAACGCTGTTCTTATGTCTTATCATATCAGTTCTAATGGAAAAATCGGAATATAAATATCCTTTATTGTTCCGTGGTGGGGATTAGCAGGTGTACCAGAAGCAAAGAAAGAACTTTAAAAAAATCACAACCAAACATTACAAAAGCATAAAAAAATTCAAATGAATTCCTAAACCTTGATTAATTATAAAGGGAAATTAAATGTATTTTTCGAAGTTTGTAAAATTATTTCTTGCAGAATATTCCTGACAAGAATGAGATTGTGTCCATGTTACCAATTGGAATGATTTATTACAATTGGAAATAATGATCCAAGAAAACTACAACTGTACGACACAGGCATGCTGGCACCTTTTTATATAGACTGGAATGATATATAGTCTGCATTTTTTTCTCAGCGCATGGTTGAAGTGATTTACATCCAGCACAGCTGACCGAGTGCATCACTGGCACAAGAGGGTGGTGAACCAGCAAGACGTACACGACTGATAACGGCTTCTGTCTAATTAGGAGAATTAGAGGAAAGCTGGTCAGCTAACAGGTTAATAATTAATTAACACCTACAAAAAGCCTTTATTTGAGCCAGGAAATTCTACATCCTTTTTTTTTTTTTATGGTGGGCAGGTGTGAGATGTGAAATCTGCAGCTCAATCTCCTGGATAGTTTTTCTTAGTGGCTGTGATTGGTTGTTTTGTTTTCAGTCAACTGATGACCCTGTGTTTCAGCTTACTGAGCAGAAATCATTGTTATTCATACTGGTCTTCTGTTTATGGTTAAAACCGTTTAGCAACAAATGTACACCCTGACTGAAGACGCACATAAACTGTGTCCAGAGTACAGCAATGTAGTTTCTAAATTACAGAAAGCCTTCAAGAGCTCAAAAATAATCCAATCACCACACTTTCTTTGTGTAACTGCTCAACTGTTTAAAGGTGAATAATCTGATGTTATTGAAAAAAGAAAGACATTTTGTCATTTATACTTCTGTTGCCATATTTCAACTAATTATTTATCATGTTTTGTACATTATTTGACACAACGATATCTATTTGAAAACAGACAATGTATAGCTTAAACATAAATGCCACCAGCTGATGATTCATACCAGAGTTAAAATAACTCACACCTGCAGTCACTTATTAAGATCCTATGAGGTCAGACCTGGTTGACATCAACCAATCACGACAGAGTAGCCGTCGAGCCGTTCTAACCAAGCACCTAATGTTGCTGTTAGGCCAGTAGTTTTAAAATCAGGAGCGTAAGCGTGAATGAAAACATGAGCTCGAGACTGTTGCTCTCTTTTCTTGACACGGTGCCTTAGTATATATTCATCTTTTATACTTTTCCTCGCTTTTCATGTTACAACCGTCAACGACAGCGTATCTTATGAGGATTTTAAGTGATAGATCAACACAAAGTTTGCATTCATCCGCTCTGGGTCAATACTTGGTAGAAACACGTTTCTCTGCCAATAAAGCGGCAAGTTATTTTAGGTTTGCAGCATTCCCACACCATGATGCTGCTGCCAGCATGTTTCGCTTTGGGGAGAGTGGGTTCACTATGATGTGTAGTATTTGTTTTTCCCCCCCACACACATAGTATTTTGCGTGTAAGCCGCAAAGTTTTATTTTAATCTCATCTGAGCAGATCACCTTCTTGCACGTCTGCTGCCTCGTGGCAAACTGCAAACCGGGATTCTTCGCACAGATGGACTCTATTTACTTCACCGGCTAACTTCTGAAGCTCTGAATTGATTGCCCTGGATTTTATTGAGGGTTGTCAGAGTAAGGAGGTCTGAAAACAAATCCAAGCCTCGCTTTTATTTCTAAGTAATAAGTAAAAAATAATGATTTTATTTTTTTTCTTATTTCATTATCTTATGCTACTTTGTGTTTGTCTACTTGATAAAATCTCTGGCAGAACTATTCAAATTTGTGGTTCCTGCTTAACAAAATGCGGAAAAGTACAAAGTGTATCAATACTTTTCCGAGGCTCTTTCTTACATATTCATAAGACCACCTTAATCTAGACATAGACTCAAACACAGAGGGGAAAAAAAAAGTATTTTTCACATTTAGCAGCGTGGTGTACTGTACTAGTCCTTTCACACACTACCCTCCCTCCCACAGCCTTTGTAACCTCCCCCTCACCTCTCCTTGCCTCCCCTTCACTTACCCATCCACCCACACTCCATCACCCCACCGCTCACCTCTCGCCCCACCACTTTTGCAATCGTGCTCCTCTCTCCTCCTCTCCTCCCCTCCACCCACACTCTCTCTTTTTCCTCAGAGCCCCCAGCAGCAGTACCACCATCACTACCAGCACCATCGTATCCCTCTCCCCTGTCCTTTACCACTCTCTTCCCTCTGTCCACCCTCCCTCTAAAGCCTTCAGGCCATGCTTGATTTATGCTCGCCCTCCCTTACCATAACCACCATCACCACCACCCACCCCTTCCCTATCTCTCCGGGAGGTTGTGGCCCGGCTAGTCCCTAAAAACAACAGAGGGAGAGGAGAATAACAGCCTTCCTTTTTACTTTCCATCCTCCCCTCCTTTTTAACCCGGCATTTTTTTCATTCCCCTCTCCCACACTGCTTTTTAAATTGCCTCTGAATTCTTGAGCTGTTTTAGTGCCTCACTCCCCCTTTTCAGCTGAAATTACTTTTTTACCCTCTCAAACTCTGGCGTGCTGAGGAAGCAAGTTTCACCTTCCCTCCCCTCTCCTCGTCCACTCGAGAACAAACGCGCCCGGGCCGCACATTCATCGCGATAAAAAGGTGGAGACGTCGGGAACAAGATGTTGGGATGCCGCGCATGCAACACATAGGAATCTCGTAATGCCCTGTCCTCTCTCTAACCCCAGGCTGCCCGAGCCATTAACCCACGCAACTTGGGGCAAGGCTCCTTTCTCCGTCTCTCACCGTCACACACATTTACTCACAAATATACTCAGTGAGAGTCTTTCTCCTTTGTTTGCACTCACCCTACAAACATGCACCCAGGCCCCTGCTTTCTGCTCTGACAGCTCTCTTGTGGTCGACAGGCCTCAGTAACTCATTGCTTAACCACCATAGACTTTTTTCTCTCCCATTGTGTCGGCTACTGTCTCTGTTGATTTGAAGGCTTGAAAGATTTTTTATTTTTTTTGTATGTTGTACAACGCGTCTTTGTTTTTCCTCAGTAAATATACTTCCAATAGGCTTAGTGGCGGCAAGACATCCACACCATATTGTCAGGAACAACCAAAGTAATCCACATATTGACAGTAATTTTACATAGCTTAAATTGTGTGTCATAACATGGAATGACGCAAGAAAAGCATAGATGGCATAATTAAAGGCCCGTGCACAGAATGCATGGGAAAAAAATCAGAGAATCCAGCTGAAATCTGTCAGCACTTAGAAAGCAATCCTTCTGAATAACAGTGCAAATTTATAGGAAAGATCCTATTTTTCCATAAACCTGCGATTACAGTAAGTGCTCCTCACAAGATTTCGATAGGATCACTGGAAGATACTGTTGGAGAAGACCTATAGTTGACAGATACAACTTTTTCCATTAAAACAGTAAAGGTACTCAATTAGTCGGTTCCCTCGTGGAACAGGACTCCACTGCTGAAGGAAAAGCACGCTAAAGCTTCAAGCGTGAAGCGGAACGTTACGACAAACCAGTGAAATGCCGGGAAAATGTTGCCTTGCCACAAGAGACCAAAGTTCAACTCTTTGGATGTTGCACACACCGTGTTCGTTGGAGGAGTAGCACTGCATATCCCCCCCCCCAAAGACATCACACCAAGAGTGAGGTTTAGGGGACAGTTTAGGGAACATAAAGGTTTGGGGCTGCTTCTCAGAATATGCTACTGGCAGATTTCAGATAATCCCCAATGAGGATCCAGTTGAAAACCTATGGAAAGACCGGAGGACCAAAGCACACAGGAAAGGCCAGAAGCATCGAGATTTGACAGTCCGCGTAAAAAGCATAGGTTAAAATCACGCCTGAGCAGTCCCTGTGACTGTGTGTGCTATACAGAACACATTTTGGAGATGTCATTGGCTTTTCTAGGCATTGCATCCATTTTAGTAGCATAATCCCATGCTAATGCACAAATCTTGAGTCATCAACTTATTTAATTTGATTTCTTTGTCAGAGTGCAACACCGTGCTTGTTTGGTGTGCGTTTCATTTTATTAGCTCCATCATAAATATATCCTCCGATAATAACGTTGACTAGTCGAATACTTATTTTCCACGCTGTATGTGTTTCTCTGGGTGTTAAAAAAAAAAGCGTATCCATAAACAGCCAGGTCACAGTTGCCTGTTTTTGTGGGAAAGTAGTAGATGTGTGTGTGTATATGTATATTCGGGGGGGGGGTCGATCCGTCAAAGGCAGTATTTTTTGTTAAAATAGAAACTCCCTCGCACAAGAGCCTTCGGATCACACAATCAGAACAGAGGATCAGAGGTCAAACCGGGCCAGCTGACCCTTTCCTCCCCCTTTCAGGCCTCGCCTCACCTCCGTTTTACTGCCTCAAAGTGCCTGACTGTAACAACACACCACCCCTTTACACACACACACACACACACACACACACACACACACACACACACACACACACACACACACATCGCTGTGATATACAGTGCAGCCTCCAAGCACAGCATATAAAACTGCATCCTCCGTCCATTAGCCATAACTCGCTCAGTATTCCTCGCAACACATATAAAGTACAGCCAAACACACACATCTTTTATTCCGAGTCTCATTCCTTCTTTTTTTTTTTTTTCCCCACTCGGCTCTGACATAGCTTACAGCGTCGCTCGCATTAACAAAGAGAACCACCATTTCTACATATTTGTCTCTCCTTTTTAAAAAAAAGGTTTTTTTTTTATTTAGCATAAATGTTGAAGCCAAGGGTGCCCGGCTACCATGGCAACCAAATTAAACGGAGGATCTCTTCAGAAAGCAGAAATCTAAATTATTCGGACTCTTTTATGAAGGGGAAAATGAAAATTCTTTCCACCGTACAGAGGACGCTTCAGTGTAAAAGCAGAAGAAAGGAACTGAGAGGGGGAAAGAAAAGATGAGGAAAATCTCATTGTCTTTTTTTGGGATCTGACCATGTAGTTCAAAGGCATATCTCTTGCCATTGTAATTCATAGGTTGTCTCATGACACTGAGCATATTGTGCATAAAGGAATGATGTAACAGCAGTGTCTCTACAAGACGAGATAAACCTATTGCGTTTGAAAGGCGCCACATTGTGCGTGTTTGCAAATCCTCCACAAAAAACCAAAGCATGCGCAGGAATGATGAAATCCATAGGATGGGGAGCTCGGGATTAGGTGCGACTTGTTTCTGGTGCCGTGAATGATTTTATCTGTCCGAGCAGGAGGATGTTTGAGGAAAACACCATCAGCAGAGACCAGATGAAGCTCACACATGTGAGTGGGGATTATGGGGTACATTCTGCTTAAGTGTTGTGAAAGCCTGTTTGCGGGTGGCTGAAAAGTAATTCTTTTTTCATTTTACCCCAAGTCTTGGACATGTTGGTGTCTATATATAGGTGTACCTCAATAAATTAGATCATCTTTGAAAAGAAGAAACATATATATATATATATATATATATATATATATATATATATATATATATATATATATATATATATATATATAGTCATTACTTTTAGAGTGATTTATTTCAAACATTCATTTCCAGTCATTTTGATGGCTGTGGCTTCAGCTACAAAAAAGAAACTAAGCTCTGTTTTTAAGACTATTGCATGAGACCAATAAAAAAATATGTTTTATTTCACACACATGTCACAGCTGTACATTGTTTGCACTCAATTCTTGGTTGGGACACTTTTTGCTTTAAATCACTGCATCAATGCAACATGACATGCAGCCTGTGACTCTCCTGAGGTGTGAAGGAATCCCCGTTGTTTTAATAGCGTTCCTCAGCTTGTTTGCGTTTTTGCGTTTTTGACAATACTCCATAGATACTCTGTGCGGTGTAGGTCAAGGGAGTCTGCTGTCCTGTTGAGCATAGTTATACCATGGTCATTACACCAGAGACTGGCACTTTTGGCATTGTGGGCAGTTACCAAGTCCTGCAAGTAAATTAATTCAGCATCCCCACCTCCCGATTAGGAGCTCCAAAATATCTTAGTAGGCGGCTTTACTGACTTTGGACATGACAACTGTAAACCAAGACCATGGCTCACTAAAACAACCCAGACTGTGGAAAGTCCATACTGGACCTCAGTTAGCTGAGCAAAGTGTGGGCAGATTAGTCTGACACATGTTGGGAGGAGCCACCCTGTTCGTATACTCTAATGCGGGGAAATATTTACAGTGTTAAAAGTTTTGATAACTCACCCGAGATCCCAACTTCCTCGCTAATCCTCCAGGCGAGGTCCTTTACTGTCTCTGTAGTGATAGCTCGGCTGATCATAGATAATAGGATGGGCACAAATGGCGCCCATGGGTTTTTCCTCCATTTTTCGACTTCCCAGCTTTATCATGGTCCCTCGGTGCCATTGGAAAGTCCAACACTACTAATTTTCTGGTCTTTCTGATTGCTAGACACTCTGCATCCAGCTGCAAAAGTTGATATTTTCAAAGTCACTCCTGGAGGTGCGTCCACCGTAGACGTTGCATGTAAACCAGATGCCCCTGACGCTCAAAACGAGTTCGGTATGAATCACCATTAGGTGAGATGCTCCTGACAATGTCTTTGGATGCAGCACTCTGCTTTTGTGATGACCCACTATGCCTTGAAATATATCGCCTTCTATGAGATGACATTCCTTTTAGCACATATGTGACTTAATGATGCAACCGATTTTCGTGAACAAGTCTACAGTATGGCGTATGGCGTATGGCGTGATTGATCCATTGTTACTGTATGACTGTGAGGAGGGCCGACATGTTCCATCTGTGGATCTACATCCCCAGAAGATGCTGGAAAAAGTGGTCAGAGGTCATTCAGTCGTCCGATAAATAGATGAGTGGAGGGACACATGGGGGTCAGAGATGACGCTCTTTTCTCTGCCTCCTTCGCATCTTCTCCCTCCAATTGTCGGTCTCCCTTTGCTCTGTGTGTGTGTGTGTGTATTGTTGTTGTTGGCCAACAGCAGATCTATGTTATTGATTGACTCCTGTGGCTGCTGGGCTGCCCACTGAAGGAGGGGGCAGAGCTCTAATGAATTCCTGCTCCTCGTGCCCCTTGCGCCAACCCCTACACCCCCTTCTTAATTAACTTTGTGTGTTTTTTGTGTGTTTGCGTGGGTGTGAGTGTGTGTGTGTGTGTGTGTGTATGGATGCATGCAAGTATGTTTTTTGTGCTTCCTCCCCTGCTCCACTCCCCCGCTTTCTGCTCTCCCCTATGTTTTTTTTTTCTTTTTGCTTTATCTGCCTCCTCTCTTTATTCTTCTCCTTCAGTACTAACCCTTCGCTTTTTCTATCGTCTGATGAGTCTGATAGTTGAATGGGGGCACAGAAAACTTTATATGGATGTCACTCTTATTTGTCACAGCTTGTCTCCTTCCCCCGGTCACTATATCTAATTCAGATCTCTACGTTGCTCAGATCTATGTACGTGTAACCGTGCGTACAGAAAAGATATCCATCCGCAGATCTGATCTGAGCATCATGTCTGTACTCAACATGAAAAATGACTGATTTTATATGTGTGTGTGTGCGCGTCTGTGTGTGTGTGAAAACTGTAGACCCATCGGTATTCCAGACGTGCCGGCAAACTACCGTTTCTGTCACCTTGACCATCTTGATTCCCCCTGCAGTAGACAGCAGCTCTGAGCTGCACAGCAGACACATTTCCCTGTGCTCAGTGTAGTCGGAAAAGACAGTTTCATTTCTTTCCTAGTCGTGTCTCTTTTCCGTGCTCATCAAACGGGTGTTTTTCCTTCACTTTGTTGGAATTTCAGTTGTCTCTTATGCGATAATCACACATTTCTGCTTATGTAAATGCAAACGTATGGGATAGACACGCTCAAAAAAGAACGGGTGACTGAAAATCACTGGATTTTTTCATTTAACTCATAAAAATCTGATGCCTTTGTATTCAGCAAACCAGTCAATAGGTTGTAAAACAACATTTTGCCACAATTGCAGGCCAAGTCTTTTGCGGCATATGTCTCTACCAGCTTTATTATATATTTAGAGAGTGAAACGTGTGCCATTTTCCATTGGAGAAAAACTCAAACGAGCTCAGTTGAGTGGAAGGAGAGCATCTGTGAACATCCATTCTCAAGTTTGCCGCTTGATTTAGGTATTTAGCTCCACTGATCTTCCCATCAACTCTGATCAGCTTCACTTTTCCTGTTAAACAAAAGCATCCCCAGAGCATGATGCTGCTGCCACCACCACAACCATGTTTCACAGTGGGGGGTGGTGTCTGTGTGTTTTATACGTTGTTAGTATTCCACCGCACATAATGTTTTTTAAAGGTTCATAGCACCATCCTCCACATATTTGCTTTATACTATACATAGCAGCCAACATTTAATTCATTTCAATTAAATTTCATTTATATAGCACCAATTCATGATACATGTCATCTCAAGGCACTTTACAAAGTCAAATTTAATCAAATCATTCCAATTGGTCACAAGGTTTCCTATCTAAGGAGCAGATTGCATCAAGTCTTGACAAGCGGCTTTCACTCCTCCTGAAAGAGCGTAGAGCCACAGTGGACAGTCGTCTGCATTGTCCATGGATTTGCAGCAATCCCTCATACTGAGCATGCGTGAAGCGACAGTGGAGAGGAAAACTCTCCTTTAACAGGGAGGAAAACCTCCAGCAGAACTAGGCTCAGTGTGTGAACGGTCATCTGCCTCGACTGATTAGGGGGTTAGAGAAGACAAAGCAGAGACACAAAAAGCACAGAAGCACACACTGATCCAGGAGTCCTTTTTATGTTATATGGTAATAGCGGATGATCTGTCTTCCCTGGATGATGTGTCAGCTAACAGAACGCCAGACCAGGTGTACCTAATATGAAGAAAAACTGAAGGAGAACAAAAACGTAGAAGCTGAAATAACAACAAGCAATGCAAATTGGAAAACAGTAGGAGAACTCAGCGGTGACGGTGGATTCTGGAAGCAGTTGTTTGAACTGGATTTTATAAAGAGGTAACAGACTAAATGGTGCTGAATACAAAGGCACACCACACTTTTTAGATTTTTCTAAGTGCTTAAGTCATTTTTTCATTGTGCATCCTTGCACAATAAAGGATTCTGATTCTGAAATGACAGGTCTACTTTTTCTCCTGTTCGTTGAAGACGTTTCACCTCTCATCCAAAACCACAAACTTCTTCAGAACTAAAGAAGTCAGTGGCTGCAATGGGGGTATCAATACTTTCGCGTGGCCTTGTTTGTCAGAACGTCTTTCTGTTAGGAACAGTCTCACATCATTATGCACAACTTGCCAGCTCCTTTAAGGCAAATCTGCATTAGCGCTCAGATGTCTGTGTTTGCTTTAGATGCAGACGATCTTGTCGTTCAAAATCTTGAAGCCGGCGATGCGTCTCTTCTGTGTTTTCCTCTCTCTAACGGAAAGCAACCTTACATTAGGGAAATGTCAATTAAGAGACGTTGAAAACATTTTTGTGTGTATGTTCGTGTGTGCGCGCGCGTGTGTGTGTGTGTGTTTTTGCTGAGCTGTCGTCAGCAGTGTGGTCTGACAGTCTTGTAGATCTACAGAGAAACATCTACGGCTGACAGCATCGCCCTGCTTTCAGTGACTCTGATGGCTAAATGCGCACATGCAGACGCAACAAACAACACTGCGCCTGTGTCTGCCTTCTCTCTCTCTCTCTCTCTCTCTCTCTCTCACTGTCTCTTTATGATCTCCTTGTTTTTAGTGTTGACTGGTAATGATACGGTATGTTAGGGAGTAAAGCAGAGAGGGAGATGAATCAGAGCCGTGACGCTCGTGGTACTTGCTGCTGAAACCTCTGCGCGTAAATGTTGAATTTCCTCTTCTCTTTTTTTTTCCTTTTTTTTCCTTCTTTTGCTTTTTGCACTTCAGCTGTTCCCATCATCAGGTCAAACCCCTTAAACTGCCAAAGTGACAACTTTATGAGCGTTTTTGTTGTTTTAACATGCCTTTTTTTTCCCATCCGCTTTGTCAAGAGTGACAGGATTTTCAGCCTGTAGAGAACCGTGTAATCCCTGAAATTAATTACCACTGTTCTCTGGGAGACATCAAACATTATTAAATTTCTTTTTTTTTTCTGACGCTTTTGAAAAGCACTTCAACTCACTGAGTCAGATCTGCATACTCATCCTTTGTTACCTCCTCTTTTTTTTCTGTTCAGGGGCAGACGTGACCGAACCCAACAGCTCAGACAGCCGCGGCGAACGCCTCGATTTCTTCCTCAAGCAGGAAGAGGCTCTCGCCACAGAGCCAGGTTTCCTGGGCGCCAACGAATCGGAGGAGGCCAGCGGAGGAGCGGGAGGCGGGGGCATCTCATCCGTAGCCAATCTGAAGGCTGCGCTGATGAGTAAGAACAGCCTGCTGTCGCTGCGGGCTGAGATGATGGGAGATGATAACCCCTTGCTTTATGAGTACCTGCCCAAAGGAGGACACTCCCTGTCCTGTAAGTATCTATTTAGAGAAGCTGTGCTCCCACTGCTTGTTACACACCTCTCAGCCAGAGTACCTAAATATGTCACCCCGTCAGACGCAGCATACAGTGCCTTGCAAAAAGCATTCATACCCGTTGAACTGCGTTTAACTTGTTATCGCATTCAGCAACTTTTAATGCACTGTCATTGGAATTTGATGTGACACACCAACACAAAGTAGTGCATACTTGTGACATGGAAGGTAAAGGATACTCTGTTTTCAGAGCCTTTTACCAACAAAAGCTCAAGGAGTCTGGCATGCATGCATATTCAGCCTTCTTTATTTTGATGTTCCTTAATAACGTCCAGAGCAAACATCTGATTGCTGAAAATACAGCCGTTCTGTGAAGGCCTCAAAAGGTTCGTTTGAGAACATTAGAGAACAAACAGGACCAAGCCAACCAAGGAACACACAAGAAACAGGTGCGGAGAAGTTTATAAGCGAGGTTGGGTCGTAAAACAAAGAACACACCCTTCCCATGGTAAAACATAGTCCTGGCATCAGCATGCTATGGGGAAGCCGCTCAGAGTCTGTAGGAAGATAAAGCGAGCTAAATACAGCGCATTCTTTAAAGGATGTGGGACACGTTCACTTGTGAGTGCTCACCCAAGGCATCTAGTGTTTGGTCCCTTTTAAATATGCATGGGTCTGTATGTACATGCATGTTTGGGGATATGTACTTGCTTTGTATGCAGTTTTATTTATTTTGACTATATGCTTTGTGCATGTAAGGATGTATTTATACGCTCTTTTCTAGCTAGATACTAAAAAAAAGTTAACATTTTATGTTAATTTAATAGACAATAAAGTATATTTTTTTGTCCTATCTTATGGTATGGAGGTTACACACTCCTGAGGCTGCAGTGGAGATTCACTTTCCAGCAGAGCGGCGACGCTAAACAGACCGCCAGAGCGACAATGCAAATGTTTAGTTCAAATTGGCATCATAGGTTTTATAAGGGTCCTGTCAAAATCCAGATATATTTTTGGAGATGTAGTTGCAGCGGACATGTACAGTAACTGATCCGACAAAGCATTGATTCGGGACAGCTAAATACAAATGCAAGCAACACTTTGCAGAGTTTTTCAAAAAACAAACAATTGAACACCGTGTTCCCTTTCTTTTTGTTGCTGCACATGTCAAAATATGACTTTTGCAAGGCATTATATGTAGATGATAGTGTCCTAAACAGCACTAAATGTCCATCAGCAAGTTTACACACATCACTCTCAATGCATGTGTGTCTTTTATTTGTATGTGTATGTGTGTGTGTGTGTGTGTGTGTGTGAGTGGTGCCATGACTACTGAGCAGTGACTAAGTGAGAGAACATTTTGCAAGGCTCTCTCTCTCTCGCTGTCTTGAGAAATTTTCTTGCTTTTTTTTTTTTTTCTGCAACAGTTTTTTTCGTTGTTGCCTGTCAGTGGGTCTGCCACTGAACTTCACAGAGGCAAAATAAACCACCAGAACAGACAGTCATTAGCTCACATTGCTCCACTGAGCTACGAAACAAAACTTTTACAAAATCTATCAAACGTGAACAATGCATTTTTTTGTGATTTCTAATTTTTGTTTCCCTTACAAATGTGCTTTGAACACAAATGTAGACATCAAGTATGTCCATTACTTTAGATTAGATTTTTTACAATTTATTTGTTCATTTAGAACCTCTGCATTTAGTAAATCTTCTCTTTGTTGTAACACTACGTCTTGGCAATTGCTCTCACAACACTGGAAAGCTTGTTTTATTTCCCTTTTAAATTGTAGATTTGCAAGGAAAATGCATTTGTGGGTTGAGCATCAGAGTTCAGTACGTGCTTTCCTCCCGTGAAAAAACTTGCCAAATCCTCTTTGCCAATACCAATCAGCTTTTGGTAGCGGTAGTGCGATGGTCTGGGTTTATCAGAGACACCGAGCCCAGAATTGAGGAGTGGAGAGGATGGATTGACCTGCCTGCGGTCCTGTCCCCAATGCCACTGAATAGCTCTCTGATCAGCTTGGGCTTGTTGTTTGTGCCAGGGTGGCCAACACAATCATGTTGGCTAACTTGAAGAATGGGATGCCGTTCCCCAGCGCTGCTGCGTCACCAAGCTGGTGACCGGCATGAGGAAGAGGAGGTGCCAGGCTGTTGCGGTTTTGTATTGTATTCCCACACACACCCACACAAGATGTTTGTTCAAGTGGATAAAGTTGTAAATCACCGATACGGCACGGTTCTTCATACTTCAATTCGTTCATCCTGTAAATATGGTTAGGGCTGAGTGATATGTGCAAAAATGTTATCACAATATATTTTTCTCTATTTAAGGGCTTCAATAATTATCATGATACGTTTTTAAATTAAAAAAAAACTTGTTTCCAAGACGTCCTATGTTTCGATGCAAGCTTACAGAACACATTAAAATAAATAATTGCACATTGATTAATGACATTTAATCACGATGGCTTCACGATGGTGCAGTTGGTTGCAGCAAGAAGGTCCTGGGTTCAAGTCCCGCCCTAGGATCTTTCTGCATGGAGTTTGCATGTTCTCTCTGTACATGCGTGGGTTCTCTCTGACAGTGTAAAAACGTGACCATTAGGTCAATTGGCCTCTGTAAATTGCCCTTAGGTGTGTGCATGGTTGTTTGTCCTGTATGTCTCTGTGTTTCCCTGTAATGGACTGGCGACCTGTCCAGGATTTACCCCGCCTCTTGCCCAATGGACACTGGTGACAGGCACCAGCACCCCTTGACCCTACACAGACAGGCGTGTATAGATAATGCATGAATAAACTCTTAAAATGTGCAGGACATAATGGATTAATATTGATACTTTTTCAGCTAGGATCATATTGATGTATAAATCCCTTTTGCAATTCAGTTAAAAAGCGTAAATATGTTTGAATACGATCAAAAAAATCCCGACTGTTAGCAGTCTCTACTCCATCTCACAAACATGCTAAAATAATGCTGCCCCACGTACATGAATTTTACATTTTCTGTTCCTCTGTAAATTGCAGAAATTGTTTTTATTTTTGTTTTTTTGCCTGGCACTGAGGGATACTAAAACAAAAGTCAAAAGCCAAATAAGCTGCTTGACGTTGGCAGAGAGGATTTGGCAAGTTTTTCATGAATGCAGCCCACATACTCTGCAGCTCGACCCATAAATGCATCTTCATCACCAATGTGGGACCATTCGAAAGGGAAATAAACAAGCTTTCCAAAGGTCTAAAATTTATTCCTCAAAAGTATTGTTGCAAAACAAGTGTGCTTAATTTATCTTTACATTATATTTGCATATAATTAGCTGTTGCTGTTTTTTTTTTTTTTTCACTTCAGATAGTTTCGTATTGTTGACTAAACTACTTCATATTAATACATTAATAACCCGCAGAATGAATGTGTAATTTGTCTATCACAAGATATTTTCTGTATTCCTTCTCTTTGTTTGCGGCTCGCGTAGCGTGTTAAACTGTCGGTGCGTGTTGGTGTGTGTGTGCGTGTGGGTGCGTGGCGGTGTGAGCGCGTATTTGCTCGAGTCCAGGTCCGCGTGGGCACATTTTGTGAGCGCAACTTCTGGATTTGTTTCCTTTTGCTTTTACTGCCGTGTAATTGGATCTTTTGTCCAGAGTTCTGCCTGTTTTCTGTGAGAGGAAGAAAGGCAGAGGGAAGGGTACAACTCCGAGCCCAGTCGCATCTATTGAGCTGAGCCCCACTCACCTGCGGTATAAAAGAACGGGCCAAGCCTGAATAGACCGAAACACACACCGGTAGTCGCGCACGCTTGCGCGCTCGTGTCGCTTCGGATCACCCCTTTTGTGCGAGTGTTAAGTGTGTGGGATTGAGATGTTTGGCTCAGAGAGGAGAATCAGATGCTGTCACTGCAGAGACAGCCTCAGAAAACACAAGCGGTGGCTTTTGGATGCGCTCTAGGACGTTACACACGCAGTCAGCCTTGACTATCTGAAGAAAAGCTTCGGAGAATTCCGAGAATGTTACTCATTTGTTCCCTGCATGGGAAAGTGTCCTGAATGGGTCCTATATCTGTATTTCACTTGTCACCAGAGAAACCTCAGGGAGGGTTTTTTGGTTAGCCCAACACTATTTTGTATTCGCTTCACAATAAGGGGTTGGGGAAATAGGCTTGCTGAGATGGCCAGCAGCCTCCCCTCCCACCCCAGGTCTGTCCCTGTGTCTAAATGAGGACAGAGGATAAACAAACACTGTACCTTAGATTACTGGGCGGAGAAGTCTGCCTGCTTTGACAGATCGCTGCTCCCACCGTCACTCCCTCTCTCTTTCCAGCCATTCAGCTCCGTTCCCCCCCTCTCCTGTCAGTTCTCCTGTCTTCTCTTCCTTCCACCCCGCCTGTAACAGCCTTGATGTACTTTTATCCATCTCGTGCTGTTTCCCTCCTTCTTTCCCTCCATCATGTAGTTCTCCTTCACCCCACCTTAACACTCATTCCTCACACTCTCCTTCCCGTTCTGCATTTCTTCTTTCTATGTGTCTCGCTTCTGGCCCTTTTCTCTCTCTCTCTCTCTCTCTTTTTTTTTTTTTTTTTTACTTTAGCCGGGGAGCATCAAAGCATGTTGCTTTAAAATCCTGGGAACATATTGATCTGGGCAGGGTGGAGGTAGAGCAAGGTCACCTGGTCCAATTCAAGAGAGACCGGGGAATTTTAGCAAAAGGCCTTGATACAGAGCTTCTGTTGCTCTTATTTTTTTTTTTCTGTACAATCACCTTTCTTGTATGATTCATGCACTCCAAACCTGACAAAAACACAGTTTGCGTTGTCCCGTTTAATTCTTTCTAATCTGAACCAGCCGCCACCCTGTTGACATTACATGGGATTCTGACACAAAGCCCCTTGTATTTACTATTCTTTGCATGGGACAAGGACTAGATCCTCCGTGCATGTGGAATGCCAAAAATACAGTGGTACCGGACTGCATGTCAATCAGTCTCTAAAATCCAATTAGGATCATTGGGATTTAGCCCCACTACCCGTCTGTGTGTCAGGCAGTCAATGTCTAACAATGGATTGTGTCGGACCATCCCAGTGCACCTGTCCACGCTGCCACAGTGTACAGGCTGCAAAGAACATCCAATTAACTGCAGAGATCATACTGACAATATTGAACTATTCTCTACAGTGCCAACTCTCATCATATCATATCAACTTTTTTTTTTTTATATATTGACTCAGCATGTTCAATAGCTCCCTGTGAAACTGGTACCTTTGCCAGGAAGAGTGTATTTTGGTGAATTAAATTTTGTTCCACATTCTGAATCCCATCTTCCGATCCTCTTTTTTTTTTTTTTTTTAAATGCATGAGGACAGGAAGAGCAGTAACTGTTGGTGTTTAGAAATCAGTAGGAAGAAATGGATTCAGAAAAGTTTTGGGTGTATTTTAAGTTGCCTGCTGTGTTTTTATTTATGTATACTTTTAAATGTTCTGCTTGCAGTTATTGGAAGTCAGAATAATGACCCGAAGCTGTCACTGAAGTTCGAACTCAGGCGGTTTCTCACCGACCCCGACCTCACAATCCAATATGGCTGCCCCATATGTAACGGTTTATAAACATTTCAGTAACTAGGCATTTATTTGCCCTTCTCATAGCTTATATCTCATCAAATCTATTGCACTTGTAGAACTGCAATAATTATTTGGAAACCTATTCAAAACGATGCACATAAAATGCTGAGAAACCCATCTTTACTGGCGATGTTTCTCATGTTTTAAGCTCCTTTGCTGCTAGCAAAAGAGCTTAAAACATAGATATTCCCGCAAAACCAATTTTGAAAGCAATTGTAAGAATTCCTTTATTGTCCTGCAATGGGGAAATTACGGTGCGACTGGAAAACACACGGACAGTTACATACAATTATTAGTGATGAGGAAAATAAGAGAATGGTGTCCTTTGTTGACAAAGAAATACACAGTAAGAATTACATAAAGAGAACAGACATTTTAGAACATTTGCTTAACCTCTGGTGCAAGCATTTGAACAGACTGGGTCCTTCTCTGTGTGTTTTAAATTTAATTCAGACACAGCTTAAACTAGCTGAACCTTATCAAAAATAGTTGGTTAACTTATTTCAACAGTGGATACTTAAAATAAAATCAAACATATTTGTGGAGCTGGTTCTCATTCCTCTGTTTCAGAGCCTGAAGCATTATGCTGTGCTGTTGAAGGACATTTAGTGCTGACGTGTGAGCTCTGTTGATTACCCAAAACACGGTTTAAAAAAGCGCTACTCTCCACAGCTACTCTGGATGTTCCTGATATGTCAGTTGATAAGTTTGGACATTTCATGTTTTTCCCCCAATACTGATTTAACCTCAAACTAAACAAAGCACTTTTTTCTGACCAAAACTTTTACCATCTGGGTTTTTTGCTAAGATGCTAAGAAGTAGCAAGACCGAGAATTTGAACTCATCAATATCCCATAACATATGTGAAGTTTATGTAGTCTTCACAAAAACCTGAAATCAGAAAAAAGTAAAGTGATATTTTTAGTGCTCAGATAAAGCCAGTAGAAATGTGTTGCAGTAAAAGCCTTAAGTAACATGTCATCAGTACTTCAGTGAAGTGCCATGTCTCCAAACCGCACGATTTTAGTTATTTAACATCAATTTTCAAAACTGTGAAAGAGAATAAACTTTCAGGAGCTCTTTGCTAACAAGATGTCATTAAGCCCTTTTGCTGCTAACACACTTGTGAAGTTTTAGGTAATTAGCTACTAATAACGGGATATTCAACTTAAGGGAGCTGCTTTTCTAAAGCTTATAACCGTATAAGTCTTGACCCCCTTTTGGTGGCAGATGGAGTAAAGAAAACAGGTTCTTATAAGGTCAGCTTGCTCCTACAGCCTATAGCCACACACAGTCATAATACAGACTACATTTTTGATATTAGCTCTTTCTCAGTTTATTTTTTTTTTTTTTTAATTTGCTGTCATCTATTTTTTCACACCTTGCCAAATAGGTTTTCGGAAAATTCAGAAATCTGTAAGAAATCAGTCAGTCTTTCTTTAAAGAGCCCTCACGGATGGTGAGGGGGGAAAACAAAGTGCTTAACACAAAGTGCAAACAGAAGGCAGTGTCGAACAAACAGCGTGGTATAAAAAAAAAAACGCCAAACTGATTACCTAAACTAGGCCAAAGGAAACAGTAATGCTGATGATGGGTGGACACTAGAACTACACAGGAAAAGTCTCACAGGTTGATCTTACTCAAATTAATCTTGAGATTACAAATAAAAAAAAAAACAGCAGGATAAAATGAATCAATGAATTCATAAAAGTTGAAACATATGTTTAATTCACATGACTTGCATAAAAATGATAAATCAAAGCAACAGAACAAAATAAATATTCAAAATAAAAGTATATAAAATCATCATGAAGACAAAACAACACAAACAACATACTTATAATTGACTCAAGACATAGGCTTTACCACAACTATTTTATGCATACAAGGATATATCTTCTGTTCTCTGGAAACATTCCTGATTTAATTTCAACAAATGGGACAGGGATCAGGCCTCTGTCATGGCTGCTCCAAGTCGTCCGTAAGCCACTTTGTTACTTGTTAGTATGCCAAAGGCAGCTGTCCATTTGAAAGACCCGTTGGTGATAAAGCCGTAACTCTTCGGCTGATGTCTTGAAATGTTGCTGAAACAATCACTCAAAATGTTCTTTCCTAATGATGCTATCTATTTTGTGAAGTACACCTGCACTCCTGCAGTCAAACACAAGGTCCTTTGCTTTTTGTTGTGGGGTTGATATGCACATTTCACACCACACGTTCATCTACGGGGACACAGCACAGTACGACGTTTGGACATTCCCACGGTGTTTATACTGGCTATAACTGTGCAGATGAACGTTTCACCTTCAGGCATCCAAAAACCACCCAAGGACCAACCAGATTCGTGGAGGTCAACGATTATCCCACTGATGTTTTGGCTGATTTCCTTTTTGTTTTCCTGCGATGTCACACATGTAAGAAATGTTTCTCAGGTGTTGCCCTAACATACATCCACAGTGTCGCCTTTGTTTCACTCAAATGTTGTGAATGAACCAATCAGAAGCTTACAAAGCCATGATGTCATCAACATCATTTCCCTCATCTTGGTTTTCCCAAAATGCTTCATGGCATAGTAAGTAGTGTATAGAAACATCTGGCTTTGAAATAAACAACACAGACTGCTCCACAAAAATTATTCTTGTATTGGGCAATAATTTTGGTAATCTTAACTGTACTAAAACCAGAAACATTTAGTCTGATTTAATGTCACACGGTGGAAAAAAGGGGTATTTTTATACATTTCTATACGTGAATACATTTGAAGCCATATGTAAACGCATGCTTTCAACTGTACATATAAATAAATGAAAACAGAAATTTGGGTTCGGACTTTATATATATTTAGCTCATGTGCCCCAAAATTTATCAAGACTATTCAAAGCTTGATAAATTTAAGTGGCATTCCAGTATATTGGATCATTTAACAGCAAAGTGGTTAGAGGAGCAGGTCTTTTTTTATATGGCTGCACGGGTTCCTTCAGCTTTTTCTAATCAGGAGAATACGGCACTGTTATAAGTGTTTTTCTAACCTAAGATTTCTCAATGAAACCTTCTTAGTGATGTGGTTTTTAATGAATTATTGCTTCCTTTGAATAATTTTCTGTTTAAATTACTTATGTATTTATCCTATTTGTGATCTTATAAAAGAGTACAACGTGTCAGCGCAGTGGCACCTCCCTGCCCAAGGCAATTTTTTTTCCCAAAGTAGACAAATAAATGGACTTTGACTTTGATTTAATAAAGGTAAATATTTTAGTCCATTTGCAAAAAAAAAAAATCAAAACAACATAAACCTGCGAGGCTGAGGAAGTTGGAACAGCAAGATAAAAGGGTAGCATAGTGCCAACCATTGTAGCTGACACGCTTCTGTCAATAAACCGATTCTCGTCCGATTCTTGTATATCTGATGCCGGGACAGCAGTCCAATTAAATGGCCTCGTCACGCCATAACCCGAGTTTGCCTTAACTCTGTGAAACGCGGAGACTTTTAGAGCCAGCTAACGGTGCTATTCTATAATAACGCTTCTCTGACAGGTGCCTGCTGGCAGAACCCCATTAGTTAATGAGCTGCTCCGTCTCACCTGTAGCTCATTGGTTTACTCCCAGCCTCCACTTCCTCTTCCACGCTCTTAAAGTTTTCCGTCTGCCTCCGCTGGGGGTGGGCGAGGAGGAGGACGGGGATTTTAGCTCTTGTGTGTGCTCTCAGTCAGTAGGAGTGGGGAGTGTCAGGCGTGGTAGTTTAACATTCCAGGAATCAAACCTCATGGACGTGTGATTCTGTCCATTGTGCAGGGGAGGGCAGTGAATGGCTAACCCGCTGCATAACTCTGGAGACATCCCCCCCCCAAACACAAACGCACTATGAAACGACTTGCAACACACGGGCTTGTAACAATAAGAAGGAAAACAGAAAGAGTCTCACTTGTGCAGTGAGCTAATGGTGATATTAATGTAGCATAAAAAAAAAAAGCTACTGTGTGAAATGAAATGTTTAAATTCTTCAGCCAGCGTGCCTTCACTTGTTGCTGGTAAACATCTTACACGCTCCATGTCATCCTCTGCCCAGCTTGTACAAAAAGTGTTCAACCGAGTTGCACGATGGCTCCTCTCCAAAAACTATTTCCCTCCACGCTACAGAGGATCCTCGAGCCCTCTCTCCTTATATGCATTTCACCGCTGCACACAAACATGCACACGCTCTCCCAAAAACACACACATGCTGCCATCCTCTGTGCACACATGTGGGTGGAAGGAGGAGAGCAGAGGAGCAAAGGAAAAAAAAAAAAAGGAGAGAGAGAATTCCTAACCCTTTCCCCTTGGCTGGTGGAAAGTGAAACTTTTGAGTTTTTCTTCCTCCCCCTCTCCTCGGTGTTTGATAGTGTAGCACTGGCAGCCTCTGTGTGCCCCCCTGCCCACTCTCTCCCGTTGTGTTCTGGTGGCCCAGCTGCTTGCAGGGTTGCAGTTGTACGTGAGTGGGTGGGTGAGACTCGTTTCCTGTGCTCCTCAGGGCTCCGCTCCAACAACTACTGCAGCGCGCTCCGGCCAGGGGCCACGGGGGCCGCTGTTCATAACAAAGAGGGCGCTGGTTCCTCTCCTCCTCTTCCTCTTCTTCCTCTTCATCTACCACCATCACCACCACCACCACCACCCCATCTGCCATCATCAACATCAGCATACTGCCCACCCTCTCCGCCCACACCACTGCACCCATCCGAGCCTCGGCCCCTGGAGGCCCCCGGGCTGCGGGCTGGGGCGACGCCGCTGCACTCAGAAGGACTGGACATGGAAGTTGAAGAGGCCCCCGAGGGCACAGAACCCTCCGCCTTGCCTGAGGTAAGCACACTGAACCTGGGTCAGCTCCACGGTGGAGGCTGCTCACTGGGTGCCACTCCGCTTGACAGATAAAAGTCTGGAACAGGGGAGTTTGGCACCCGGGGGGCACCTTCACTCTGCTTCTGTGACTTGGCATGGGCTGGTTGCTAAAGTATGTGAAAACAATTTGCCTTCAAAAATAGCTAAATCTTTTGCAAGTTTGCAAATTTAGTTTAAATCAAGATCAAAATGTTAATATGGTATGGATATCAAAATTGTCTGTGGCCATGGCCTTCAGTCGGAAAAATCGTGGTTTATGCCTTAAGCTGAGGAGTTGGTTTCTTATTGACAGATGAGGGTAAGGCGGAGCTCATTTATATTAAGGTAGCTGCTGCTCCAGTCTGTCATGGCGAGAACAGGGCTGAGCAAAAACAGCAAAGCTCGCTAATTTCCTGTTTTTCTTCATTCTGACACTCTCCTACGGTCACAAGATGTGTATCACGTCCGGAAGAGCGAGACCCAGCGAAGAAGTGGATAAAATAAGCCTCCTCGACCAGGTTGCTGGGCTCCGACTCAGAGATAGGTTGGACAGGATGTGTCCCGACGTCCAGGGGGAGCTCGGAGTGGAGCTCCACATAGAGAGGAGTCACTTGAGGCGATTCCGGCATCTAATCAGGATGCCTCCCTTTGGAGGTTTTTCTGGAGACGTCCTATTGAGAGGAGACCTCAGGGCACACCCAGAACACATCATGCCTCTCGTCTGGGCTGGGGACGCCTTTGGATGCGGCAAAATTAGCTAGAGAAGAATATCCAGACTTCCCTCCTAAACCTGTGGCCTCTGTTGCTTAGTCCTAACTTTAAGAGAACAGAGTTATGTAGGTTTGTAGATTACGCTGTTACACCTGTCCGCTTTTGACGCAGTAGGTAACATTGTAGCTTTTCTGTTAACAATAAAAGCAATTAAATTATTTCCGTGTCAGTGCCACAATACTGTCTGCACTGGTAAGTTAACGTAAGGTTATTGAGAATCTTATACCAGCCCATGCCTTGTTGAGCGGTGCAAAGAAATGAGAGCTGATATGGGGTAATTTTCCATCATGCATCCCCTCTGTAGCTCATTGAGCCCCTCTTCGTGTTCCTTTTATTTTGTGTGTGTGAATCTGCTATATTTCTCGCTGCACTGCAGTTAACAAAGCTGCCTGTGTTTTTTTTTTTCCTTTTCCCTTTTATGCTTTTGACTTTCAGTCTCTTTCAGATCGCTGTCATCCTTCCCTCTAGCACCCTTTCTCAGAAAGTCTTTTAATATAGCTAGACCTGAGTTTGCCTTGAAGCAGGGAGTCTTTGCATGGTATTAGAGATAATGTAGTTTATAGTGGCTGAATCAGAGATGACACCTTTAGTCACAATGGCAGCGTGCGCCCAGAGATAGCAGATAACGGGCAAAGGTAGTGTGATGAGACCGAGTAGAATCAATACTAGAAGACAAAGAGAGGTTTGGTCTTGTGGCTCAGGAAATTGTTTGTTCTGCTCCGTGTTTGTGTGTGTGTGTGTGTGTGTGTGTGTGTGTGTGTGTGTGTGTGTGTGTGTGTGTGTGTGCAAGGAGGAGAGTGGGCGCATGTGTGTGTTTTGTGCCAGTTTGTGTGTGTGCGAGCGAGCATTTAGGAGCAGCATTTGATTTCAGTGGACCTGCCTCCCAACAAGCCTCCCTATCTTTACGGACAAGCCATCTGTTTGCCCAGTGCATGGTGTTCTGTTCTTAGAGAGGAGGAGGAGGAGGAGGAGGAGGAGGAAGAGTGAAGGAGATGAGCAAATAGGCGGGGGTGAAGGAATGGCATGGGTACGGAGTGGATAGACGGGGGTAGAGTTTTACTCTGGTGCAGAAGGGATAGGAGGGTTTTTTTTTTTTTTTTTTTTGGCTGCACCTTACTGAGCTCTCAAAGGGTTTCAGAGCACCGGTCGGTCCTAAAGGGCTGTCATCCTGCATGTGTTAGAGAACCTCCCTGGTTCAACACAGCTGAATCATTCATTACCAGGTCTCCGCAGAACTCGATGACACGCAGGGAGGTAATTCAAGCGTTCCATCCAGGTGCGTTGACGCAGGGATTGAAATCATGCCGGACACCGACCCTTGAGGGCTGTAGTTTCGCACCTCGGCATTAAAGAGGTAGTTCTGGATTGTTTGAAATGAGATATAGATGACTGGCAGTAGTTACTTCCTTTTGGGAGTTGATTTAGTGTATATACTAATTAGTTGGTCCCGGAGCATAAAGGTAATGGTTAGAATGAGAGGGCCAAAGACCAAAAAAGATTTTTCACCATCGGCAATCAAAAAAAAAAAAATAATAATAATCCCAGCCTTTTTTACAAATTATATATTTTGACCCTTTAAAATGACATCAGGTCTGTGTTTGTGGCTATTTATAGCATAACCAACTATTATTTTGCATAGGTAATGGAGGTTGGAGGGGGTGTGCCAAAAGTGATCTTCCTGTGAGAAATATAGAAACATATAGGCACAAAATTATTCCTCAGAGGACTTGATTACCAAAAATACTCTCGACAAATAGCTCTATTTCAATAGTTTGTTCATTTGATTTAACTCCATACTGCACAGTTTTTTTTCCTAATTATTTCCTTACATGGTCAGTTCTTTCATGCGTGACAACTCTTTACAGTTTCCCAATATTGCTCTGTCTACATTAGGTGTGACAGAGTGGGGAAAAAAATGATGACAATGATAAAATTATTTGAGTAAAATATCCACAATGTGATATCTTGGGCCTCTATCAAACAAGAGAGATTGAAACAATGTGCAATAAACTGAATTAGCTTAATGCAATAGCAAAATAACAACAGTATGCAACGTCCCGTATCATCATGTACAAACTTACAGACGTAAATTTGTTCTCCATTGTCAACTGGGGATCTGTAATCCCCAGAGTGTCTTTACATACAAATGATTTTATACCTCTGAGAAGAAATCCAATCCCATTTTAGCGAGGATAAGAGGCTCAAATTTAGGAATCTAGTGTTGATAAACTTCCCCATTTTAAGTTTAGAATCTATGATAAGCACACCTGGCTTCAGATTGATTTATCATCAAATAAATATTTTTTCAGAAAGAACAGACAAAAAGGTCAGGAACAAACAACACTTTTAGGTTATTCTCTCTATAAATACCTGGAGCGTTTTGGATCTTATGAGAATGAACAAAACCCTTTAAATTGAAGCTGAAGACATCTTGACAGCTCATCTCTGGACAAAGACGTGCGATCAACATGACTGTTGGCTTCTGTATGGAAAAAAAAAAACATAATGCAAGAGTTTAGGATATAAAAATGACACATTTCTATATTGACTGTAGATGTTGCGCTTGGATATGTGTTAATTAACCCCATATTATTTACAATTCACAATAAAATTAATTCTAAGCCACTTTGCAAGATAAATAGATCCAGTTTATATATGGAAGTTTATAATTAAATCCATCTGGTCTTAATAATAGATTCAGTTCTGATAGGCAAAAGAAGAAGCACAGCTGTTCTAATTGATTTTCTGTTGTCGTTATTATAAATTTAAATAGGGAAACTCCATTATAAAAAAAAAGCTTTAGGAAGCTGGGTGTATTACATGTATATTTCATTACTCAAGTAATGATTTTATATAGAATTCTCGATTGATAAAATATTTCATGTAACCCTAGAAAGAACAGAACATGTAAAGTGTTTCCAGTCAGAATAAATGTTTTTAATAAAAGTTAAACGAGACCATTTTTCTAGTTGTTGAATTTCATTGACATTTACACAGGCGTACTTTCCCGTAAGGTAGTTGCTCTGACCAAAAGTGCTTTACATGCGTCGTCCTCAGTACGTGTTCCACACAGGAAGATCCCTGGTGGTGCACCGCCACCTGCGTCTGTTTCATGTGTAAATAATCCTCAGGTTATATGTAAATAGCCACACAATAAAAAGGTGAGCACGGTTTTAGGGTCACTAAGACAGCATCCGCATAACCTGCTATGGCGTTGCACGAGTTGTTCCTCAAAACCAGTTTCCTCACTTTATGTAAAATAAAGAGCTTTAAAAGATTTAGGGGATATACCTTTATCTTTGATTTCCCCTGTCAAAACTGACGTTTTGTCAAACTCATTGACTTTTTTAGGGGCTTTGACCTACTGATGGAACCAACTAATCAGTTCCTGTTTAATTAACAAAAAAGCCTTTTTGCTGTGTTTTTTTTTCTAGATCAGGGTTTTAAACTTCACCTGAGGAGAGCAGTATTTTGTGCCTATCACCACTTTTTTTAAATTAAAAATCAAGTTCAGCATTATGTTGTTTGTTGATTTATGAAATGTACAGAAGATTAAGAGCTGAAATAAATTCTTTGCAAAACAAAAAATAAATAAAAATGTTCAGAATGTTGTAAAAAAAAAACTGCCAGACAAATGTGCACATTTTGAATCTGGAAGTGTTGACTCTTTTGAAATGAAACATTTGTTGGATCGCTTGCTTTCGTTTTTTGTCCCTCTCTGACTAGCTGTTAGCTTTAACCTCTAGGGCCAACTAATCAGGATTTCTACTAAAGACAGTAATCAACTGCAGGTAACTTTTCAACAAACCCTGATTAAAAAAATCCAGAGCTATCTCTTTAATAATATCACTACTTAACAGAATGAGTCCCATTAGACAGATGCAGTAAATTCAATTGTTTAAATGCTGTTTTGATTTGTTTGCTCTCTAATTATTATTTTTTGCCTGTTTTTGCAAAATTGTGACCTCTTTTCCTGTTTTGAACTTCTCATGCCGTTATCGTCGTGTTTGTTGCTTAATAAAAAAAGGTTTGCTTTCACAGCTTTTACCACCTTCCTGCTTTCTGCATGCCCAGACAACATTCCTTCCAGATTGCATAAATGTGTCACTTAACGGGATATTTTGTGCTTACAGGAGGGTATAAAGGACAAAGAAGATATGAAAGAGTACAGCACAGGTATAGTTCAAAAGTTAACATATAGACTCTCTGGAATACTTTGGAGCTTCGATTTTGTATTGTACTTATTTTTTCCCCCCTTCCCTCCTCGTTATTTCAGCTTTGGAAGGTGACCAGTCCCCTGTCGAGAGAGATCAGATGGGCGAGGGGAGCTATGCCGGCGGTTCAGCAGTGCCTGCATCAGTGTCTGAAGCTGGCAGAGGATCTAAAGGGCCGCTCGCGCTGGGTGAGGAGGCTGGATCAGGGGAGAAAGCCCTGCCAGAGCGCGGCGGCTTCTCCTCACAGGGGCTCGCCTGCTCCCTGTGCAAACGGCTGTTCAGCAGCCTGGAGCATCTCAGGGAACACGAGTACCACCACACCCTGTCCCTGATGGCCCTGTCCCTGGACTGGCCGGGCATGCCGGGTCCTCTCCACCAGCCCGTCCAACACCGTCACCAATCACAGCCCCAGCCTCCACTCTTCGGCCAGGCTCTCTACCGCCCTGCGGTGGGCGAGCCCGTTCCCGCTCGCTACTTCTGCTCCCACTGCCCCGCGAGCTTCACCCTGAAATCCAATGCGGACCGTCATGAGAAGACCATCCACTTCAAGAAGAAGCTGATGCAGTGCGTGTACTGCCTGAAGCACTTTCGGGATCGCACAGACCTGCACCGGCACCTGTCCTCCGTGCACTCCAAAGAGAGAGGGCACACCTGCCCGGCCTGTGCCAAGGCTTTTAGCACCCAGAAGAACTTGGCAACGCATGTTAAAGTGTGCTGCCAGGTGGCCTTGGTGCCAGGAGCCATACTGGGAGGCGGCACTGGGATGGAAATGTCTCAGGGGGGGCTTACAGACCCGCTGTGGCGGCTAAACCAGCACCTGAAAGTTGACAATTACAATGGCAGTATTGACGTGGAAGGCCTGTAGAGTCACTCATACCCATTTGTAGTTAGAATTGTACCTTCAGTTGCGTTTAACATTCATGCCAAAAATGCTTTGTGGTGTTGTGCACTCAAAAGGAAAGAATTTCTTAATAGCAAAAGTGCAGAGCACTTTTTTACACCTTCTTAAATACTATGCCGTTATTATTGTGTAATGATTACCCATTTAGACTGATGTCAATTTGTCAGAAATGCACAATTGCTATGCAAAATGAATCGAACTCGACGCCCATTAAACTTTTGACCCATAATTTATGCAATGTTTCACCAGTTTTAGTAAGAACCAGCTAAACCCATAACCAGGTGAATATCTTTTCACTCTTGTGCCGAGCGGAGAGACAGGGGGTGTATTTTCACTTCCTCAACCTAAACCACTCGTCTGGCTCTCCGTCCCCAGTCACCACTGTGACTACGCTCTCATCTCCTTTTTTAGGCAGAGAGATTTTAATCTTTGTGTCCACCCATGCATTTACGCGCACAAAGACGTTTAAACAGAACCCATACCTGTCAGGCGCTGTGGGTTACAGCCCAAACAAACCACGCCACCTGCAGGAACTTTGCAGCACTGCAGAAAAAAGGAGAAAAGCTGACTTCTGCGCCTCAGCTAATGTTATATAGCGTAGGAAAATAGTTTATAAAGAGACTAGAATTCTGTGGTAGGTCCGGACGGGATGGACTCGCAGTTTTGCGTCTTTCGCAGTCCCTCTGACGGTACTGCTTTGAGTCAGAAGCTGTCAGATGAGCACAGATGGAGGGGATGTGCTGAAGAAGACAAAGCCAGCTAAAACAATAGGCCAGCAGCAGCTCGGATGGGGGTTGGTTGGTGTCGTTTTCTCTCAATATTCCGGCCACCTTCTTCGACCCGGATCCGTGAGTGCCGTAGCGGCCGAGCGGGGCAGGACCCGAGCAGTAATCTGCCCTCCGCGGCTCCGGCCGCCTCTTAACCTCTTGACCCCCCCACATCTGAAGTGGAAGTGGAGGCCGAGGCGCAGAGGCCTGTTAAACCAGAGGAGCTCAGTGATGTCACGGCTGCACTGTGATAATGGCGCTGGTGGTGTGCTCGGGGCAGAAAATGGGGAATCAAGTGAGACAAGTGGGAAAAAAAAAAAAAAAAACGCATATGAATAATTATAAGGGAGGCGGTGAGGGCTGTGTTGGTGAGCAGCAGTTGGGCTGAACACGAGCTTGACAATCTTTGCTAATGTGAATTCACACCAGTTTCTGCCAAAACACTTTTGCTTTGAGTTTACAGCAGATGTGCAACGAGATATAGCAAAATGAAAACAGTGTTGAAAACCTCTATGCTTTTCGCAGTAAAATTATTTATAATTGGGCTATTGACATGAAATTCGTCTCAGATGTTGGCAACAACTCCGGTGATCCACACATACAAAGAAGCACAGATTAGTCCAAAATTTGATTATGTTCAATAAAGTGGATTAATAAAATAAATAAGTATGAAAACATGCTTACTGAAATGTATTCAGTTCTAACTGTAAAAGTATTTTTTTTTATATATATAATAACAGCTTGAGGGCATCTCCTTTGTGGAGAAACTAGTGGCATGCGTCACATAGGGCTAAATCTGTCTTCAAATCTTGAAGTTTCTTGGGCTCTTTTCTATGCAATTTAGTTATTTCACAGATTTTCTGCTGTATTCAAGTCAGGAAATTCTAGAAACTATATTCAAATTATCTGAAACCAGCTGAGAGTTTCCGTGTCTGTGTGTACTGGATCTTTGTACTGCTTCATCTTCAGATTATTGTTTTGAAAGTCTCAGTAAATGTACCCTTCCTTTAATTATATGAAGTCTACCAGTGTCATATTTTGGATAGCATACCAAAATGTTACCACCTCAAAATTCACTGTTGGCGCAGAGTTTTTGGAGTGACGTGCGGTATTATTCCTTCTCCAAACATGGTGGGTGCAGTGCCATCCAAACAGGGTCGTTTTGTCCCATATAACCAGACGATATTCTCCCAGTAGTTCATTTGCTCTTTTGAATGAAAGTTAAGTTTAAACAAGCTTCAATCTTGGTTTTTCTTCAGCAGTGGAGTCTTGTGCCGGGTGTGCATAAGGGCCATTTGGTTGAGCGTGTTTACTTCTATTTTAATTTTAATTTCAGGTCTTTCTAACGTTCCCTGCAAGTAGTCTTTGGCTCTGAGGAAACTCTTCTGCTTGTTCTTTTGATTTTGTCTTGCATTGTGCCCTTGGTCGTGGCTTGTTCGTGGGGAATTCATAATCTTTCCATTTCCACATTATTAACCAGTTCGGTGCTCACTGGAACAATCAGAGATTTAGAAATGTGTCCATAAAGTAATGTCTGGGTGCTTGCTTTCAGATACCCTGATAGCCCATCGATTTGCACTAAACCAGCTTATACTCATCGGTACTAATTGGTGGCGGTTTTGCTTTTGGTTGTTTTCTTCGCTTGGTTGTTTTCTTCGCTTTTTATGTATTTCACTGTACTTATTAATTTATGGACCTATTTGATTTTTTATTTTATTTATTACTAGGGTTTTTGCCAACATCTGGTTTGAACTTCATACCTATAGGACAGTTAAAAACACGTATACTGACAAAAACATTGGTGTGTTCAATGCCGACGTTTCCAGTTGTATTGTCTCGATACAACTCACCCATAAAGGTTTCTCATATACACCCATACTTTGAATAACATACCCATTAGGCATCCGCCTGCTTTTATCTTTCTAGGTGCTCCTTATTAAAGCAAAACCTGAGCCCATGGGGGAATTTGTCCCTCCTCTGTTGTATATGCACAGATAACTCCCAGCTGCCAAACGCTTTCTAAAAACCCATCTTCAGGTAACACATTTTGCAGCTGAAACAGAGTCACAGGCTGATGGAACTCAGGAACTAAATGGGAATTCTGCAAAGGTAGTGGTTGTGGTGTGGTATTTATGAGTTTGAATAAGTGTTGTTGTGAGTTCAGAAAGATAAGTCCAGATTTTAGACTAAATAATGTATCTTCAAAAAAATAAAAACCCATGTACTGTTCAGACCTCTGTACTTTTTTTTTTTTTTTTAAAGAAAAGGAACTGTAGATTTCATGCTGTGATTAAATTATGGTTGAAAATTGAGATTTTGTTGCAGCTTCTTTTTTTGCCCTATCTGTGTTTTGCCACACATACACACAGCCATTCATGAGAATTCATCTATTTCCGAACCCGAAAGCCTGAATCTGTTGTGCGGTTTATTTGTCCTTGCATGTTTCTTCTTCTATTTTTTTTTTTTCTTTTTTGATGTGCCGTCAAATGTTTAACGAGAGCCGAAGCCGATGGAGGTAATTACATGTGATAACCCCCCCCTCCTTTGAGTGTGTAGTGGATGTGGACAGTGCGTGTTGTGCCTTTGAAACCCGTCACTGTAAAATCCAGTTCCCCCTCCATCGTGTTGCGGATTTTCTTGTCATTGTCTGTGTTTGCCTTTCCGTCTGCGTTCTCGCTGTCCACACTAGAGACCTTCTAGAGCACCTTAGACAGACTCGATGTAGTGTCATGTGTTTATGGTATCGCTATGCCTTTATTGCTTTAGTATGGAGGAAGAGCTTGTTTCCAGGGCAACTGTAGCTTTGCCTGGGATTGGGATGACCATGGGAATTGATGTTACATTTCTAGCCCATGCCGCTAATTAAAAGCAATAACTGAAAAGAGATGTCATGTTATTTTCTCTTTCAAAGCTAATCTTTTGCTCCTTCCCTTTCTTTTCTCGCCCTCCTCCTTTCTGTCCTTGCAGTGAATGACTTCACGGTGATCCGTAAAAAGTTCAAGTGCCCCTACTGCAGTTTTTCTGCTATGCACCAGTGCATCCTTAAGAGGCACATGCGCTCCCACACCGGTGAGAGGCCCTACCCATGTGAGATCTGCGGCAAGAAGTTCACCAGACGGGAACACATGAAGAGGCACACACTGGTGAGCCCCATCTTGTTGCCATTGCCCCCTTGGGGCAAGTGTACATGTGTCATCAAAAGAACATGTTGATTTCAGTTGTTCCATTAAAAAGACAAAACTAAATTGATAGATTTCAGGGGTTCATATGTGTTTGTATGGTTTGTTTTTGATTGGTATGGCTTACAGTTAGTAACAAACCTATATTTTGAGAAAATATGAATAAGGAAAGTAAATCCACGCACTGCACAGAATCAAATGGCTCATTCTACGTAAATGACGGCGTCATGGCATCGAGGTGATCAGACTCTGAGGTGTTAAGGAAGCCGATGTTGCTTGAATGGCGGCCTTCAGGTTGTCTGTTTTGATGTTTTTGGTGTCTCATCTCCCTCCTGACAATTCTTCATAGATTCTCTACAGAGTTTAGCTTTTTAGGGTTAATAAAGTCATGCCTGCTTATTAAACCAGGTTTTGATACTTTTGGTGGTGTGATGGTCCTGCAGGGAAATAAAATCAGCACCTTCACAAAGCCTCCCAGCAGAGGGAACCATGAAACTCTTTAAAATGTTCTGGTTGATCCCTCTGCTGACTTTTGACTTGATAAAAAAAAAAAACAAGATAAACAGATGCCACGGCTGCCCGATGACTCCCCAATCTTCATCACCGTGGAAGCTTCACACTGGACCCCGAGCAGCTTGGGTTTTGTGCCTCTTGACTTGACGTCCAGACTCTGAACCCTTCTCTTTAGACGCTGTCTCTAGCTCAGGAGTTGCTTTACATAAGGAATGTGAAAGTTGTAGTCCTGGAATACGTCGGTGCATGGTGGATCTTGAAGCTCTGACTCCAGCTCCAGCTAAATGTGTGGCGGAAGCAGGTGAGATGGCAACAGAGATAACTGCAGCCTCAAGAGGCCTGTCTTGAATGGGCTTTCATTCCCTGGCCACCCCTGTTGCTTGAGAATCTTTTTGCTTCCCCAGATTTTCCTTCCACCTAACTTCTCATTAAAGTTTGGATACAGCATCTGGGAAATTCTTTAAGCAATGATCTTTTGTGGCTTGCCCCTCTTGTACACCGGCGGCTGTCTGATAGACCGCCTGTCTGCAGTCTTCCCTGTGACTGTTTGTGCCATAACATGACATTAATGTGTTAAAAATGCATCTTTAAAATAGTGTCATGTAACATTCTAATTTTCTGAGGGAAAAAAATGTGGTTCATTAGCTATAAGCCATACTGCTGTAGTCACAATTAACAGAAACATATGCCTGAAATGCAGCATATCGCTGTGCCTCGTGAATCTATAGAATGTTTGAGTTTCGATTTTTGCATGACCAAAATAAATAATTTTTCATTAATTTGTTGGGATTCACCCGTACTTGTCATCCAACGTGTAAATGATCAACATCGCATGGTGTGCTTTCCACCCCACAGGTCCACAGCAAGGACAAGAAGTATGTGTGCAAGGTGTGCAGCCGGGTCTTCATGTCCGCGGCGAGCGTCGGCATCAAACACGGCTCCCGGCGGCACGGCGTCTGCGCCGACTGCTCGGGCCGGGGCATGGCCGCGCTGCTGGACCACAACGGCGAGACGGGTGGGGACATTTCGCCAGAGGAGGAGCTGTATCCCGGGGACCGGTTTCACGACGACCAGGCGGAGTGTGACGGCGACGGGGAAGGGGAGGAGGAGATGATGGCGGAAGGGGACAGTGAGATTTTGGGAGAAGGGGACGAAGAGCCGGGGAAGTGGAAGGTCTCAGGGATGGCCGCCGAGGCCCACGGAGCGCTGGACAATGAGAAGGAGGAGAGCGACTCCTCAGCTCAGGAGGGAGAGCAGCAGAACGGGAGTGAGAAAGACTTTGCCTGGATCTCGTAGAACCTTTTAGGCCTCCTGTTTGTGGCTCATCAACCAATCTCTGGAGATCTTCTCCGATCTCTCAGGCAGATTCCTCTGCTCACTTTACCCATTCGCCCCACCCACTGGGGGCAGGCCTTCCTTTGTACGGAGATGCTGTAGGGTGATGCACGACAATGATCGAAACACTCAAATGCACACACACACACACCAACACACACACTTTCTCAAGCTTGACCGCCATAGAAGAAGAGTAATCAAGAGATGGCTTGAGTGCAAGGCTTTTTTCCGCTTACCTCCTCCACTTCAGATGCAGTGTTTCTGTTTTTTTTTTTGTTTTTTTTTCTTCTTCTCGAGGGTTCAGGCTGGAGTCCAGCTGTTTTCTGCTCTGTCACAACAGGAATCAGGCTGCCAAGGAAGCGGCCAGTGCTAGACTGCAACTTTGTATGTTTGCCATCACAATCATCGCAGAAACCAAGGATCACAGACAGAGTTGGGGTCGGAGGGGGCGGGGGGGGGCAGCCAGGAAGGAGGGCATCTCAGAGCGAGAGTCTAAATCTATTGCAAAGACTTGGTGTCAGGGTGGAGGACTGTGAAGCCCCAGATGACACATTTTCCTAGTTGAGTCCTACTGCCAGAGACTTGCACTTTAACGACAACTGACTCCTATCAAAGTCCTGAACCCGTTTGGTTTACATGTTTTGATCTGATATTTACTTACCTGAACAACTCGGTGACCGCACCTACCTTTAAGGATGTACCTTATGTCCTCTCTGACTGTTATCGCCAGATAGAAATCACTGAACCTTTGTGCAGATTGCTGTTTATAGAGCCTATGCCTTTTTCAGCGCGCTCCTTAATCTTTCTCCTATTAAGTTCGCCACCCGGTTTCTATTGATCCGTTCCAGCGGAAACTGGAGGTTTTGTACATAAAGATGTAAAAGAAGGGGTGAAATAAAAGGCTGCGCGAGACGGAGAGGGGCAGAGGGACGGAGAATGAAATCTGAGCGTGTTAAACCGAGAGTTTCTGCTCTGAAAGTCAACGCGAGCGCGCGGTGGAGCTACCTTACACTAACAAACGCTCTTTGTCTCTCTCGCTTGTCTCTCGCGTTGAAAGTTGTGACGATAGGACCTGAGAGCCAAGTCTCTCGCACCCCCCCCCCTCCCCCCACCCTGGTTTTATTCTTTCTTTTTTTTTTTTTTTACTTTTATTTCCTCCTTAGCTCAGACGTGTAAATTCCAGTTTCTCCCCACAGAATATGCAGACACTTTTCACGGCTACTCTTTTTTGCGTGCACCAGTTTCTCCTGCTTTGTAAGGTTGTAAAGAAAAAAAAGGATCGACGTTGTGCTTGAAATTCAGAGATTTCAGTATTTGTGTAATATTGATTTGTTATTTATTGGAAACCGTTTCCTCCTTTCTGTGTGGCTGGGTGGGCGTGCGTGCGTTTGAATGTGGGTCCGGCGTCTAGAAAGAGTCTACACTGCTTTTTAAGATTATTTCTGAGTTTGTTTGTTTTTTTTTTTTTTTGGCAGAAGTTAACAATTGAAGTGAGGCTGATGACATGTCTTAAATGTTATGATTATCAGAACTATGATTATTGTTGTTGATGTTACTATTATTAATTATTCTTATTAAGTGCTGGATGATAAGCTTTACTTTGTGTGCTTCTTTCATTTGATATTTTATACCTTGTACAAAAAGAAAGCTTTTATACTTTGCCTTGTTGTGGACAGCAAGCCATGGGGCTTTTTATCGACCTTTTATTGTGCCGGTTTAAGCTTTTTCTGTCGTATTGCGTCTTTTTTTTTTCTTTCTTTTTGTTTTTGAACTACTGATGGGGAAAAACACATTCACTGCCCTGCTCTTCTTTTAGATATTGATTAAAACATTTTATTACGCTTATGCTTTTTGCATCACTAATGTACACTAATTGATTAATATGGAACCAAAAAAAAAGAGAAAAAAATTACAATCTAGTACTTTTGTATACATGAAGTGCTTTTGTTTCGCAGTCCGTGTTTTAACGAGTGCTTTTTGCCTTTATAGTCGTGGTAAACGGTTCCGTTGTTGGGTTGTTTTGATTCTTTTCTTTTATTCCCACGAGCCTGTCGCTATTCATCACAATCGGATTAACGAAGTGCACATGTTTTCATTTTTTATTATTGCCATTGTTGTCAATTATGAAGGGCTGTGCGAGAGGACCAGCTCGTTTTTGAAGACCGCATCCTTAAAAGCAAGCAGATTAGGTTTTGATTTGATTCGTTCACAGTTAAAGTGACACGCAGTGAGGTAGCTTGCAGACTAAACACTCCTCTCTAAATGTGTGTTGAGTCTGCAGTCTGGATCTCATTCTTCAAAAAAACATGGAAAGGAAGTGCTGCAGCTGGAACATGTTGTGGGAAACATGTCGCCTGTGATGGTTGCACACATCAGGCTCTCTGCTGCAGGTGCTGTGGACTGTACTTATCATTAAGAACAACAAAATAACAAAAACTGCACAATTTGTGATGCTTTCTTCATTTTTCGCAGCTTTGTTAGTCATTGTGTTTTGACCTATTTACCAAACTGTCTTTCTTTTCTGGGCTTGAAACAAGACAAAGGGGTAGAAATTTTGATGAATGTTAGCAATGGGTGTGGAAGGAGCCCATGATCAGTGACAAATCTCTGTCCTGTGGTGCTGTTATGGCCACTAAGAGACATCTGGATGTATGTTTGATTCCCCCCCCCCCCCCCCCCCACACACACACACACACTTTACTCTCTTTTCACGACCTGTGCTGTCCTCTTCCTCCTTCCGGGTTGTTCTTCAGGAAAACGTCCGCCATTGACCCCTCAATATGTGCCTAAATGACATTTCCTTTCACCCGTGTGCTTGCAAGAGCGTCTGTGTGGAGAGATGAGATGAATATTTGGGTTTGTGGATAGAGATTATCAAGAAGTGTTGTTGTTGTTGTTTTTTTTTTTTCTTTCTCCCAACAAGACAAATCATAACTGGGCAACTAGATCCTCCCTTCCTTTCCTTGACCTTTCGTGCCCTGATTCCGTGGTCTTAACTTGCATGCCTGTGTTCATTTTTGTCATACCAAAGCGACGTTTTCGGCATCTGCGCACGCCGGTCTCATTCCACACACCGTGCAAAACTGGAACTGTTTGCTCTTTCTGCAGATGAATATGGGTATCCTTTGACGTGTACAAACTGCAATCCTCATTCAGCCTGTATAGCTTGACTCACACGTGAAAATCATGAAGCCATAGATATGGGTATATCTATATTCTACTATATTTCAAAAAGAAAAAAAAAGTTTTTTTGCCGCTTTTTACTTTAGATTTTGTTCTACTAAGAGTGATGTGTGTATACCTTCATATATATGAATTTATATTACTATTATATATTATTTATTTACTCTTTCAAGTTTCAAAAGGGTCTTTCATTTGTAAAAGGTCACACTTGAAGCTTGAGGTTTGTTTATTTTTGTTGGGAATATTTGTTCAATATGATACTGACTTTATAATGATTATTATAATAATCCTGTGTTTGTAACAAAATGTGGTAAATAATCAGAAAAAAAAAGAGAAAAACTGTCCTGTTTTTACACCTGTTTTGTTTTTTGGGCAGATTTAAGTGCTCTTGTGCTGATATATTTTTGGTTGACAGTACTGATCACAGAACATTATTGCGGTCAACCATAAGCCTTCTGTTTCGATGTTGGGTCGAGCCTGCCAGTCATCCACGCCTCTTTCTAACTTCATGTTTAGTGGAAGAATTAGCTTAACTATTATTTGCAAAATCCAATCAGTCTCAATAAATTTTGAAATTGCTGCTGTAAAGACGTGACCAGTGTGTACTGTGCCTTTTTTTTTTTTTTTTTTTTTTTTTTTTTGTGATTGCTTTGTGTCCCTTTGCCCACTTGGTGGTGCAATAGACAAGTCAAAGAAAGCAGACAGGAAGAAAACAGCCATTGAAAAAAAAAAATCTTTGTCAAACGTCCTTGTTAATTTCTAAATATATACCAATGCAGACATAATGTAAAAAAGAAAAATGCCATAAAACAGATTTATTTGAATTTATTTAAAGATATTATTGTTTTTGACAAAATCACTGCCAGCACACTTGTTCACACCCCCACTGTTAAAATGTAAAATATTCCCCTTTTTGTCAATTGGACAACGCTTAGCCTTCTGTTTTAATGTTTCACAAGGTTTTGGCACCAAAAAGATTGTTTTTTTTTTTTTTTTTTACATTATCCACAATTTTTGGCCCTTTCAAATTCACTTTCCTCTCCAGCTCACCGCACCAGTTTACCAAAGGGTTCCAGTCTGAGGTGGCCATGATTTCCCATCTTAGGGAACCGTTTCTTTATAAAGATTTGCTCATATATCTTGGATCATTATACTGCTAAAAGCCCCAGTGAAGACGACCTGTTTTCTAGCAGAATGTGCCAATTCTTATAAAATGTTATTGTTTCAGAGAGTTCATGATGCCATGCACTCTAACAAGGTTCTTATGAACTTTGGAAAATAAATGGAGGAGGAATCTGCGATGCCCCCCATCATACATAACAGCTGGAACCAGGTTGTTTTACTACATATTCCTCCTTTGTTTTATTCGAGGTTTGTTGCCATATAGGGAAATCTTAAGGACAGAAGTGTAAAGTTGTCAAAGCAAAAATAAACAGATAAAAGAATAAGGGTTGTATAATGCAAAACATTAAACATGTATTATTCCAACAATATCTGTCATGATTTTCATGCTCTTATAATATGTTTCTCACATTTATCATGTTATATTTGTCATGTTATAACAAACATTTGCAATAAAGTAAATAAGTATTTTTGAATTCTGGTAAGTATAAACCTGAAAAATACCCTGTAATATTGTTCAAAGTGATTCTGATACGTACCATTTTGTTTAATCTCATTAAGCATTTAAAAAAAATAATTTATGTTAGCGCTTCTTGCACGTCTTTGCAAGGGGTGCAAAAAAATAAAAAAAATAATAATAATAATAATACATCCGACACCAAATGTCTTCCATTCAGGTTTATTTTTCTTTACTGTCACATTACATCACACAGATCACATTATAAGCATCATACATGTCCATCCATCTTTTCAAGCACTAGTCAAAGGCTTGACATTCACACAAGTACTCATTGAGTGCACCACTGCTCAGAAAGTGTTTTCTCCCTGTGTGTGGGGGGGAAGCAGGGCCCACCCAAATACAGGAGAAACCTTGGCCTCCAGTGAAGACCCAAAGACTGAAGTCACCTTTCCACCAAAAACTCTTCTCAGCACTGAGTGCAGTCAGGCTTTGCTTCCATCATCAGCCTTGAGTTCCTGGATACAGATAGGGGAAATCTAACACATAAAACCCTTCAGTGTTGTATCTCCTAACATACACACAATAATAAAAATAAAGAATATGAAAAGCATGAGCAATGCTAGACATGCACAACAACATCAAACTCAATCAGAAAAATCAATCGACGGGAGAAAAATAAAAGCGTAAGGCTCAGTAAAAACACAACAGCACTGAAAAAAAAAAAAAAAAGGTCATTATAGGATAGGGTTTGACGAAACGCCGGGACAGACAATACAAGCACAAGAGAAGGAGGTGTGGAGCTGCCATTGCAATGCAATACACGGGATTTTGAAGAAAATATATCTTATTTGTTTTGCTGCTGCTGTTTAGTGAACAAAATGAAAAAAAAAAACGGACATTCAAGAAAGCAGCACACCAATTTTAATGTATTTGGAAAGAAAACAAAACGTTTTTATGTTGCACATTTCAAGGGTTTAGTTTAGCTTAATGTACTGGCTAAAGGCCTGGGTGGAACCACAGTGAAGCTGGATAGCACACGAATAGAGAAAGTGATGGGAGACGAATTGCTGCGGTGAAAGAAGAAGCGAGAGGGAAAAGTCACGCTGTCTGTTGGAATGTGCAGGGCAGGATAATAAAAAAATGCCCCAAAAGGTAACAATTTCCATTGTGACCAAAAGGTAGAAAGCTATCCTGACTGAGAACAGCTTCTTTTCACAACCGCAAACAACAGCCATGACAACGAAAAAGTACAAAAACTCAAATGAAACGCCCAAGTTGGCCAAATAAAGAGGACAAATTGGTAAGAGTGGGAACACAAATGTCACCAGAAAGGCATGAAAAAAAATAAAATATGTTGTTCCGCTTTATATATCGTCATTGCACAAAGATAGTAAAGCAATACTGCATGGTTGTGTTATTCCATATGATTTATCAGTGTGGCGACAGATGTTTGTAGGCGTTCAGAAATAAGACAACAAATAAGGACGCACGAAAATCTCTCAAAATGGCTAAACTAGCCAGCCACTACAAGAAAACAACAAAATGAAGTTTTATACGTTGTACATTCAACAGGTTGTCATTTTTTTCTCCCCTTTGCCACTAAGCTACAATATACACTGAATCAGTTCACTATAGTTTCGCAATTGCCTTTAAAGATGAAAAAAAAACATATATTCTGAGCAACAGTAACGTAAAAAAAATTTGAAAAAAATTTCCTTTTCATATAACAGAGATACAACAAAACAACATGTGACAAAGCCTCACAGATCTCTTTATCGTGCTTTATGTACAACAAGGCCCTGAAACTGCAAATCTTATATTGTCACTGCCTGTTGTGTGTGTGCACTTTGCTGTTTCCCCGCACACCCGTCAGCAGTTAGTGTCGATCTCCATCCACCGCTTCACAAGGCAAATGTGTTGGAAGTTTAAACAAGAGGTGCACCGATCAGGCTTTTTCCTGGGCAACGCCGATGGCCAATTATCATTATTATTATTTTTTTTAACTACCTGCTGTGACGTAAAAAGAAAAATGCTGGAGGTTCTTTGATTGTAGTTGTTTTTATTCAATGGAAAAATCAAAGAATTAGCCGGTCATCTCCATTTATGCATCAAAGAATGCTCCAAAGCTTTATTTGAATTTCTTGGTAAACTTCAAAAAGCATTGGTTTATAGTTGTATACATTAAAAATGGAGGGAGTTCTTAGTTTTGATGCATTACAAGTAAAGAAAAAAAAAATGGTTTTCAGTATTTCTTTGATCACAGCCAATCAGAGAAAATTCTTAGCTCTGTCTGTTTGATTGGTGCATCTCTTGTTTAAAAGACAATGATCTCTGCAGAAGTTTTTTCTTTTTTTTTTCTTGGGCCAGGGGCCCAAGCGACACTGTAAATAAAAAAATAATAATAAAAAAACAGTCCTGAAGGGGGGCTTGAGGACCCGATAACCAAGTTCCAATTTGAACAGTGGCGGTTTTTGCTTAAATGGCACCCAGCTACATCCTAAGGAGGTCCTAGTGTCAAAGCGGCATTAAGAATTTATTTTGTTGTGCTTTACCAAACAGAATAAAGTATTGATAAATCTCAGTATATAGTTTTTAAGAACGCCTGTGCAGTTTAGCATAATTCAGTCCAGGTTTTACTCCTCTGAGAATTTCCAATATCAAACCAGGCATGATAAAATAAATGCACACCCAATTCCTTCAAGAAGTGTGAAATAGCCTTTTACTACAGCACCACATTAGAAGTTCTGAATCAGATGGCAACTTCAATCTGCCGCTGTGTACGATCAAAATTACAACTCTGAAAGCAACTAACAAAACTTGTTTTGGGTGCAGCTGAAAAAAAAAAGAAAACAAAATCTGAAAAACTTCCGACCAGCCCCGAGCTGTGGTGCTCTGGGCGGTGAGCTATATTGCCCCCCAGAACGAAAGCCGCCATAAAGAGGAACAGTGTGGCGTAAAGGCCCCATTTCCTCTAAATAGGTTTAATTCTCTGCCAAATGAAGCTCTCGGCACATAAACCTGCTGGTGTTTACTCGGGATGGAGAGACCTAATGGGTGGCTTTGGATACTCTTTAACAACCAAACCAAATGTACTGAAGAAAAAGTGGTATCCAGCACTAACAGTATGTACATGCATGTAATACATCACCATAGTAAAATGTCAAGAAGCAGGAGCCTTTTTAAAATGAAGGAAATAGCACATTTGCAGCAGTGTGTTTAAAAAGCGCATGAACATTGTTGAAAGAAAAAAAAAAAAAACTCCAGGCAATGAACACTTTAAAGCATCTTCTGTTACCGGGATGATAACGTGTAGCTACGTACTGAAGCTGGTGTTTCCCCATCACTGCAACAGGGCTGGGGACTGCTTCCAGTCCTCAGCACTCACAAAGGTAAAGAGACCGACAACTGCCGAGTACCACACTGTACTTCCAGTACCACGCGCCCTCCACCTGCCAGCGCCGCAGTGTTTAGTACAACATCTGACACCGAGCGCGAGACTTTATCCGTTAAGATTGCATGCCGTTAGTGGGGAAACCTCTCGGCGGGAATACTCGACCCCCTTTTTTTTTCTATCCCATCGGACTGTGACTGGATCCCTCCCGACTCATCGAAACAAAAACGAGAAAAAAAACCCTTTCACTTAGAAAAAAAAAAAAAAAAAAATCTGTAAATACAAAAACGTCCATGTATAAAAACATGTCTATGCGCAGTACAGCGTAGTGCAATTTCTTTAAAAAGGTCAGAATACCTTTTCCTTTATGTCTTAACTTTTATTGGCACTTGGTGAATTTGGTGGCTGGAAGAGGCCTGCTGACCTAGCTTATCTGGAACACCACTGATATATAAAGGTTTTACACGGAGCATCAGGAATTCTTAAACTGTGACAATTTCTGCCTAATGTTTGCTTCAGCTCTCACCGACAAAAAAAAGATTACTTTTTTTCCCCTCTTTTCCCTGCAGCTCATCTGACTTGCCGATACTAGGAAACGACACAGGGTTGTTGTTTTTTTTTTATGGCGACAAGAGGTTTGACGTTGCACTTCGCTGTCAGTCAAGACGCCGACTCAAAGACGTGCCAAACAAATAAACACGTCATCTGTGATACTCTGCTGCTGAGCTCTGCTTAGGTGACTGTCTGGAGCACTTGACGAATAAAACACATGCGGCAAAATCTGCGATAGGAAGGCTGCTAATGTACAGCATAAATGTCTCTATAAATTTACATCTACTGTCACGGCCGCGTCTCGGCAAACAACTTGAAAAAAAAAATAAAATAAAATAAAAATCACACAAAGAGAGGGTTTGTTTTGATCTGTTCATGCCTAAATCAAAGATCTAATGCGGGGTGGGGGTATTCATTTTTACAGACTTTAGATTAAGGGCTATAGGAATAAATAGTTCAGGCGGCTATCTTTTTAAAATCAGAACTAGAGTATCATTTGAAATACATGAAAAACAAAAAGTAGACAGTTTTCTTAAACAAATTGAAAAGCTGATTTTGTCAACTCTGAGAAAACTTACACAATTTACTAAGAAGGAATCTGTACAGATAAAACTACTCTGTAGAGAATTGAATGGCAGCTTACTTCTATTTTTGATTTCTCTGTGTTATTAAAAGATAGTTTTTGTTTTAATCCATGTGAACATGGCAATCATAAGTGCTTTTTTAAATTTTACTTTGGACAAGCACGATAAAAAACACACATTTTAAAGAGGTGGACAGCATTTTAGTTTTAATATTAGAAAATATTTTTTTCTTTCCTCTGTATTTCTATTTAACAAAAAAATAATCAGGTGTCAAAATGGGCTCTAAAGTCAACAAATTTTAAGGTACTTCCACCATCTGTAGTTTATCTACAGCTTGTAAACCCTGCCCTTATTTTCATGGTCTCAGTCTGACCTCAGAACTTTTATTCTAAATAAGTAAGACTCCATTTGATAATAATTTAAAAAAATCTAAATTCCTGCTCACTTCCACATAAAACAGGAGATTCCTGCTTTGAGTTAGATTCTTTGTACTTGTTTTCTATTAAAACACAGGACAGCCTGTGAAGTGCAGTCTGATGTTTCCAATGGATCTATAGCTGGTTAACGGTTATTATTAGAGATGCACCGAGAAAGCAGCTGGAGGCCGCAACTGAACGATCTTCAGCTTGACCAGGCCCGACTTCAAAAATCCCATTTAATTACGACCAGTGAACACACCATATGTAAGCGTGACAGGGTTGCTCTGATGACAACACACTTCAGTGTGGAAGTTCTAACTGTGTGAAAAAGATTTAATGTTTGTTGTTTTTTGGTTTGGAGAGGTGTTTAAAAGTGAAGTCAGAGGAATCACAAAAGCTGCTATAACGGAGATTCAGTCTTCGCCAGAAGCCGGTCAGTTTATGATTTGGGCAATTTGTACTTTTACAGACGGTCTTTGTACCCATCTTCTTCATGTATGAAGCACGTCAATCTGTACCTGCCTTGTCAAACTAGCAAAGAACATCTCACAGGAAAGTGTCTCTCTTATACTTCTGAGCTTTCAACCCATGTCTGTTATGAAACATGATGAGTTTGGATATTTTAGAAATCACAGAGTTAAGGTTACAGTCTCCATTCTCCTGGGAATACCCACAATGAGACTACTTATCACCAAGATAAGATGCTAAAATACGTATAAAAAGTCAACTCCAAATCATTTTGATTTTGTTTGAAGTTAGTAAAACTCTGCTAATATAAAAATCTATGACAGCAGCTTTTTGTTTAGAAATACAGTTCTTTCCATTTTTCTTAATTTTTTTTTCCAAAAGAACTAAAATCTGTGTTGACAGGTCAAAGCTTTACAAAAATTGGGGTTTAGAAAGCGGCAACAAAGCCTGACATCGGTGCATCTCTAGTTATTATTCTAAAACTTACAAAGCAACTTATTGTAGAAAACCGTATAAGAAATATATATATATTTAAGTCAATATGATTGGACTACAATCTATGTGTTCTTCCTGCATTCACAATTATAATCAATCAGACTGTTGAGTTAAAAATGTCAAAGGGCTGTTACAGTTTGCATACTGTGGTAAACAATGTCTTCAAGAACATCAGCTGTTAAAGAATGAGCCTCTGTGCATCGGCTAGCGACTGATAACCACAACGCAGGAAAAATGCTTAAATGCTGTCATTCCTCTGATTGCACAATGCAAAATGTGAGTAGATTCAGCAGCTTACTGCTGAATATAAACTATACAGGAAATATATATATATCAACTCTCAGGCAAACTCAGGTTACAGTGATACTTTAAAAGACAACTGATCTCTGAGGGATGCATATATAACAGGATAGGGGCATATATAGTTTATAAACTGTGTGCATATTTCGGAAAAAAAAATATTTCGGGACGTCAAACGAGAACTCTTTGTACCACTTGTTGTGAATGATTTAGTGCAGTATTGCAGATCTAAAAAAGTGTAGAAGGCTGTTATAAATCAGCTTAATGAAAGAAGTCGTTTGATACTAAACTATATTTGGGGTCTATATTTCCAGTAAAAAGGCAGAACACAGTGTTGTTACATCTTACTCTAAAACTGATGACTGTAGGTTGAGAATTTGGCAGATTTGATGAGGACCCTTAAAAAGGGTGACAAAGAGAAACAGATCTGCTACAGTGATTTCACTGAGCGCATTCGGTGTTAACCGTTTAACCTCGGAGAAGAGCCACAGCCCACCAAACAAAAGTAGCTTACAATTAACAACAGAGTATAACAAAAAAAGCTTATTTGTACTCTTCAAACTTTGCTTTGAGTTGAAGAAAGATGGGGAATAAAAGAATCGGATAAACAGCTAACTTGTTTTGTTTTCCTTATTTAACTGTGAGTGAAAATGTCTGAGTCTTAGAAAATGTCTCCAGGTCTGCATAAAGTTGTGATTTTCTCTTTATGTTTTGTTTTTGTATTCTCGTTGTGTTTGGAAACAGAAAAGAGATAAGGCAACCCATTCCCCCTGCTGGCCCACCAGAAGTAGCACTGAGAACTTTGCCCTCATCTTCTCCGTGGAAATAAAAAAAAAAAGTCAACCTCGCCGTCACTCCGACAGCGAGGAGGATCTCGTCTCCCAGAACCAGGGGAAGGCAACTGGATTAGTCGGTGAATCTCTGACAGGCTTTTTTCCATCGACAGGCTGTGCACCACATGTCTCTCTTCTCCATGCCGTACACTTTCCGGCACTTCTTAGCTTCCCCCCGGGGTTTCCTTGGAAACAGCAGATGTGACAGTGTAAGGACATGCACACAGACATCATCCAGCTTCTCGCCCTGACAATAAAGAAAGAAATAACCCCAAACACATCTATATGCAGTGTTCTCAAATACAACTACATCTACATAATTCTGAAAAGCAGAAACTAGTTCTCTTCCAAAACAAGCCAGCATATTTGTGATTTAGTGCGGGAAATCCATTTTCAACAAACTTAAATGTTTTTAACAACTCCGCCTATCAGTGATCTATGAACCCAATTTAACTTTGATTTTTAGCTCATATTTGGCTAATTGTGGATCCTTGACATTATTTTCTTATTCATAAAAATCTGTATTTTTCCCAACAATCAAAGTGTTTTCACCTACATTTTAAGACGTTCGATGCAAAGCTCTGAGTTTTTTCGCACACATATCTCAGAGGAACTATTATCTATCAATAAGTCATATCGAAACAGATTGAACATCAAAGTGTTGGTCTGGCAGTTCTGCAGATAAATCTTAAATATATCGCTGTCCATCCTGCAGAAAATCCTTTTGAGTCAAAATACATGTTGCTGGCTGTCAAGAGAAAATGTCAACCGCTTCGTCCAAAAAAGCAAAGAAACAATCGCAATATTGGTCTGAATTATTCATACTCTGATAATGACAATAAACTAATCTGTTCGGTTTGCAGACCAACAGTGTGATCAGGATTTTATTTAGGTGTCCAAACTAGTTTTCCTCCCGATTGGATCAATGAGAGAATCAATAAATGCTGCATTTACAAAATCAAACATAAAATTGAATGCTTTATTTGGAACTGTTTAGCAGTATCCTTTTAATAAGGAGAAAGTTTTGTTTTTTCTTGGAGTAGTATTTAAAGGAAAAAATACTTTGTCAATGAAATGGAAGATACAATAAGTTCAAATTGTCTAACCTTACTTTATAGCTATTTTTTAAGCATATATAAGGCGATACTTTTAATAACGCATTAGACTTCCTGACTGGGACAACTGTACGAAGAATTGTAAGCTTAACATAAATTGTTATGACAAATTATACTATAATGATTAAATAAACCTTTCTAAACAATCTTATTTTAAATACCATTAACAATGCTCTAAACAATTATAAGAAACTACAACAAATCTAATTGCATCAACTGTAATACCGTAAAAGTCATAACCGTAAACTTAAATTGAGCAATTAAAGCCAAAAAGAATATTAGCTGTTAAACGTGAACATTTCAAACCAGTGGGGTCATTGTAGGAAAGTGTAATAGAAACCCTATAGTATCGGTTTTTCGCAGTAACGATACTACATCTAGAAACGGAGCGTGTGTGGCGGCTGGTGGGAACATACCTGGTTCCTGGTGCTGATTTAGTTGCCGGCGTTGTTAAAGTGTGGCTCTTGGTAACCGCGGTGTGTGTGCTGGCTGCCGGCTGCCGCTTTTCACCGATGCTAACAGTGCGAACATGTGTCACGGGGCCCTGGACAAATGGCAAAACATTAGAAACTTAATGATGCACTGACACAAAGAAGTCTCACGGAGTCTGGCTGAATGGGAAACAAAGCTGAAAAAAAGAATAATTGCGATAAAAATTTTAGGATCTGAAGTCTGTGCTGCAACCATAAACATGGATAATCACAACCTGAAACTGGGCTTGTCAAAGTTATTTCCTGACTTGTAAAATTATCTGTGACAATAAAATTGTGATTTTTAAAACTTGTCAACATTCCCTTGATGAATAATGATATCACACATTTAGCTGTTGCATAAAAGTAGGGCTGTACGATTTTGCCAAAAATAAAAATTTTCTTTCAACCATAATTGCGATTGCAATTTAATTTTGACTTTTCTCTGCATTAACAACAAGCAACAAAAATGGCCTGTAGATAAAGATGTCTGTAAACAAGGACTATTTAAACCAAGAAATGCAACTATTTTTATTCATTAGAATATTATTATTAATCAAGAGAATAGCAGGTCGAGTTGGACATCAATCCTTGTTGAACATAAAGTGCAACCAACAAACAAGTCTATGTATTAAACAGTTTGACTAGTACTTAATGCTATGGTGAGATTCCTGAAGGTTTCTGATAAAAACAGTGTGATTATATAAACTCTAAGACAAATAATAAAATAAGATTATCTCACTGCAGCAACTCTCTTCCCTTCCATGTGGAGCAAACCCACTTTAATCATATCACTGACATCTAAAGGACGCGACTTATCCATTAATTGTTACGTAGCCAAAAATTGCTGACCTCTGCGATTTGGAAACTGCGTTTTTTTTTATTGCAATTATATTACAAATGTGATTAATTGTCCAGGCCAACATAAAAGTTTGAATAAAACAGAAATGTTATTTATTTCTGAGGTTAAAATGATTAAAAACGATAACCCTATTTTACAAGGTGCCTGGGCCATAAACTTTAATTTCATCAACTTTACTTAAACCTTTATTAATTATTTAAAAATGTATTAACTGGGGTTTTGCCATCTCACTGATAATTAAAAAAATTTATATAAAAAATATATATATAACCTTGTGGGGCTGTGAAATGTGCAACTTCTACAAGCGTCTTCTGCAGCCACCTGTTAGCAAGTTAGCACATTTACACACATGCCATCCAACTTTGCAGCGCTGCTGTTCTGAATGCAGCTCATTGTTTGCCCTCCAGTTCCCTGTAGAACTAACATGTTTAACCTAAGTGTAATCTTAATTAAAAATCAAAAGATGTGTGTGTTTTGGAACGGTTTCTTTGTGTTTTCGCAGATCTAAAAACAAAAGGTTTGTGCCTGAGGATATTCAATATGCAATATGTTGTCATACATTTCATTTTTCTATGACTGCCTCATGAGCACAAGATGCAGTTTCAGTGTAAGCCTGCCTTCAGTTCAATAAAACTGAGATGTTTTAAAAACATTTCACATAAAAAAATGGGGTCTTATGAGACGTTTCAATTTCTGAATAACTACAAACCTTTAAAAGATGAAGGGTACAAAAAAACGAATGTTTAATAAGTACGCAGATCTAGCTACTTTAGGGCAGCAAGAACCGATAAAAAAAAACAACCATGTTGTAAAAAAAGAATTTCAAATGGCTGCGAGTGAAAACCGCAGGGAGGCAGTGAAGATTGAGATAAAAAGGTGTGAGACAAAGCCTCACTCACCGGGGCGCCTTTAAAAATGACAGGAGGGGGCTGCCAAGACACACTGATGCCATTCCCAGTCCCAGTCCCAGTTCCAGGCCCGATCCCATTACCACTGTCTATCCCAGCCAGCTCAGCACCCACTGGGATACTCACTGGAGCGGCGGCCTGGAACATGGACAACCACCCCACACAGCCAGGACGGGAACACAAAAGAAACAAGGAGGGACAGGAAATGTGTGGGGAAAAACAGATGAGAGAAGAACAAAGTGGAAACAGATTGTACAGTTATTAGGGAATGCGTTTATTCCAGATTTACTCTTTACTTGTGCTGTTTAGGATGGCTCAAAAAAGCATTACAATGCATCAGAAGACAATGCACAAAATCTGTAATGTAGGGAAAACATTGTAAGTAGAGAGAAGCAGTTAGATAACTACTTTAAAGCAATAAATATGTATAATTTTTTGTTCTCACTGAAACCGAAAGCTCATTCCTGAATGAAACTACTGAAAAGGACTGAGTTCCACTAATGTAGCTTAAAGCGGAGAGGTGTGGAGAAGAAGAGGAAAGGGGGTACAAAAACTCAGATCCCACAAGTACGAATTTGAGCATTACCAGATTTTTTTTTCTGACTTCAAACCTAACATAAAACTCAAAAAATATACTCTTACTTCTCTTTTAAAGTGAATTTTTTTTTCTTCTGTCACCGCTAAACTCCCACATGCTGGAGCAGATAATCTTTCATGGTCTTAGCCACTGATGTCTAAAACTGTCTCTGAGCTCTAAAACTGTATTTCCATATGAAAGACAATCAAATCTGCTGACTGGAGCTGCAGCAGCGATCACACCCCCGAATCTAAACTTTTAAACTCGTGTTGTACGGCGCGTGGCGGGAGTCACCTGGTAGGCATGGTCAGTGCGGATGTGGCAGAGCGCGGAGGGAGCCGACTGACTGAGCAGCGACGAGAGGTGGCTCTGTAAACCGTTCACGCCGATGAGCTCAGAGCGGGACATGTCGCTCAACGGCGGGGGGAAGATGGGCGGAGGGCCGGCTGTGGTGGGGGAGGTAGGTGTAAGGCTGGACAAGCCCTCCGTCAGGCTGTCCATGTTGACTTCAATCTCTGAGTAGTAAAAATCCTCCTCTCCATCGCTGTAATCTGAGTCGCTGTTTCGCCTGCAGATAAAAGTAGTAAGGACGTCTTAAAACATAAAACTCATACTGCTAATGAGTTTTAGTAGTAAAACTCAAAACAAAAATCAAAAAATGTGTTCTCTTACCACCAGGGGGCAGTAAAATTACACAATCCTGTCCGTTTCCTTAATCATACAACCTGGGATTGAAGGAAAAAACCTTTAGCCCTGACCTCCGAGTGTTATCCTAAAATATGTACCGGAACAGCAAAACTGTTTCCTATTGCTTTCAGCAGAAGACAAACATTGTTACAAAACGTATGCATCTTCAAGATTCTGAACAGCGATGTATTTGGGAATAATATTTTTCACTGGTTGTCTTTAACCATTATTGCGTTTCCTTACGCTTTTTCAACTATGCTTCCAGCGCTCTAAGTCACCTTTAAGTGTCTTTGGGCCTGTGATCCGTGTCAGACTCCATCCAACAGGTCAGAAATCTGAGCTACGTTCACACAACAGGCAAACCTGAGCCACATCCGATATTTTTGCCCATATGTGAACCATATGCAACCATTTCATGGCAGTGTGACTGGCCCTATTCTGATCTTTTCACCTGTTCAGACAGAAGTCTGATGGTGGTCACATTTATTTAGTAGTATGAACAACCCAATCCAGTAAAAGATCTGATCTGAGTGTCAAAACCTGCAGGGGTGAACGTAGCCTTATTGATATGCAAAATGTGAACCTGTGAGACTTGAAATACATTAGAAAAAAATAATTGCATGTCAAATGGTATTTTGCAATATTAATACTGTATTAATATTGTTTACACTGATATTGTGATAACAATATATCTGATATATATTGTGCAGCCTTGGTTAGGGACTTATATTTTGATTAAAAAGATGTTAATGACGCTGTACTTTTAAAATTTTGTTGATTTAAACTAATACCTTTATCAAAGATTCTGCAGTAGATTTTCCTCTTTTATTGTCATTAGATTAAAAAGTTAGAATGGGTGGGTCGTGCCACATATAAAACCTCTGGTTTTATTTGTATTTTCCAAGCCTGATTTGTTTGTCTCAGGTTGGGGCTGGACAATAATTCATTAACAATAATTGAATAACAATATATATCGATCGATAGACGTATATCAATGATAGAAAAAAAGAGGATCAATAAAAAGTTCAATAGAACAGTTTTCCTTCCTTTTGCATTCTAGCCTACCATGTAGATTAATTACAGTCATTATATTCTCGTAACCAATCACAAATACTCAGGACTCAGGAACGCTCCGTCACCAGGCTCCGCCCCTTCAAAAAGTTCAGAGAGCATGCATTCTTTTTAAAAAACCTTAAGTTTTGGTAAAAAGTTGAATTAAGGGTTGAGCTTGAGTGTTTGTGTGTTCTTTATCTAAAAATAGGTCTCTAAGCAACAGCATAAAATAGTCAGGGCTGCACTTAAAATACATGTTTTGAATTTGTTGATAATTATCGATGACTTCTATTTTATCAATATGCTGTTTTTCTGCATCGTCCAGCCCTACTCCCAACAAATCTGTTTCCACAAAGATGGACACACCGCACAATTTTTCACAGTCTTTACAGATTTTGAAAAGACTTGAAGCACAGACTGACAGATTTCAGCTGTTTTTTTAACAGCAAATGATGAGGGATCACACGCTACATGATTTGTCAGACCAACCAAACCAACATCACACTCTTGGGAGGGTGACAGACAAAGCCAATCATGTGAAGATAAACAAACACTCCGGTCGGTAGCGGTAATGCACCAGTTTGCTGTTTGTTGACCATTAATAAAACTTTAAGGGAGACGAAAAAGATGAAAAATGAGTCAATAGAGGTGAATGCTTAGATGTATGGATGTACACTCTTTTTAATTAGCTGTTGGAAGCACAGTTCAGACTAGTTCAGAACGGTGCAGACCTCGCCCAACGTGAAATCATGGGTAAAACCAGCAGGCATATCCTGCATTGTGCTCTCAGTTTAAGCAGGCTTTTACAGTCGGGACTGCAAAATGATCCCTAACACTCAATGCTAAATGCCAGACTTAGTAATGATTTGTAGGAAATTTCACAAAAGCAATTTAATTTTGGTATTTAAATTTCCATAAACCGAGATGGTCACTTAGCCATTGTTACAGAGGAATTTTCTCAGTATTATTTGCTTTTCAGACCATAAAGATTCTCATTTAAAATGGCATTTATTCTGAAATATATTTTGATGAATACGAGGCTTATATTCTCAAGAGAAAAAACAGATGCAGTTCACTCTCAACATAAAGAACAACTTTCTACTTCTTTAGTTTAGTCTGTTTGTCATCTTTGCTTCACAGCTTTAATCCCCACGCACATACATCTAAATATTCTAAAGAATTTCTGCAGTAAACCTTCACATGCACAACAAGTCATTTTGACAGCAAATTTACATAAATATGCCGCGGTATGCATAAAACAATAGTTAACTGAGTGTTTGTCTGGATTTGGTGGCATGCAGCTCAACCGCATTCACATTGTGTCGGCCTATTTTATTCAGACTTTAGACATGTGTGCGATCTCCAGGAAGCAGAGAAAGTAGAAATGAAATAGAACCTTGCAAATCAAATGTCTTTTAAAAGCAAATGACAGCGCTTGAAGTCCTGTCAGATATAAAAATGGTCATGTTTACATAGCAAAACTGTTTACGGTAATGACAAAAAAGCAACAACAAAGCTTACTTGTGTGACCCATAGAGGTTATATTACTGTCTTGTGTGTGTGTGTGTGTGTGTGTGTGTGGGTGTGTGTGTGTGTGTGTTTAGGAATGCAGTAAGGATGAAAACTGCAGTGCAATATATACTTATCTTAAGGTAAGGAAAAGAAAAAATATTTAAACCTATTATCTAATGCAGGGGTTCCCAAAGTGGGGGTCGGGAACCTCTTGGGGGTCCTGAGATGATTTGTTGCCAATGTGCTTAAAAGACTTGGTATCTTATACAAAAAATATATACTTTATTCTCATAATTTTATGACTTTAATCTCATAATCCCCCCCACCCAAATACATTTTTTTTTTTTTAAATAACCAGTCGCCATAAGGGGTCACCGGTCTCCAGCACTGTAATTTTGGGGGTCGCAGGCTTAAAAGTTTGGGAACCCCTGATCTAATGTATAATAAAACACTTTATAAAATAGATTTGGTGTTGCTGGTTTAAATAACTTAAGAGTTAAAGGAGACAAGAACTCTCAGCATTCCTGTGATGATTATAAAAACTCACCCCAGGTGGACGGTGCGGATATGTCGCTGGATCCCTGAGGATGTGCTGAGGACCTTTTCACAGTTCTTCCACAAGCACTTAAACATCACCTTCATGGAGTTCTGAAGATAAGAATTAAACACAAGCATACAGTAAGTGTTTATTGGATTAATGAGAGGATGCCAATAGATTAAGATAATAATAACATTTGCAATGTTAAAAAAAGGGCCCTGTGGCATCTGCACATCATACTGGATAAGAGAAAAAAGGTGTGTAGCAACATCTGGCAGAAATGAGCAAAACCATAGAACCAAACAATATTTTTGCAAATCAATAAGGTGTACTTTAGTGAAACTGGACTTTTAAGTGGACTGATGAAGTCCACTTAAAAGATCCACTACACGTCAAAAATCAATTCATAGATTTTAAAAATTTCCCTTGATTTAATCTGATTAGTGATAGGCAGGTAAAATACTAAAAAACATGTTTCCCCCATTACTAAATGCATCAAAACTAAGAACGTCCCATTATTTTTTGTCTCTAAACCCAGCAACCAAGAGTAAGTGCTTTTTTAAATGTACTAAAAATCTGATAAAAATTAGGGATTTATGCTCAGGTGCATAATTGGGAATAATCATCTTTTCTTTCATTTTCTGTTGAATGCAAAACTACTACCTCTTTCAAAGAACATTCAGCACAGTTTTTCCCTTTGCATGTTACAGTTCCAAGATAAAAGTATTTGAGTCGGCCAAAGATGGAACCTCAGACCACAAAGAATATAATCTGAATATAGGCACTGGCCAAGAGATGCCTGATCGGTGCAACGCTGCTTCTGGGGTGATAAGACAATTAAGAGAGAAGTCTAACGTAACAATTTCAGACACATAAAAGGTAAATGGAGAGCAGAGAGATTACCAAACATTAATATGTTTGAAATGCTTTTAGACTGCCTACACTGGAAAATATTTGCTGATAAATGAAATGTCTATTTTGTTAAAGAGGCCATTAAAGACCTCCCTCAGAAATGAATCAAGTCCACTCCTCCTCACATCAGATGTATCCCAAAATACCCAATACTCTGACTTGACTCGTAGGCAAACTGATACGGAGATGGAATACGTGTGGTCTGATTTCAATTAATTTTCCTATCCACATGCCAGCGCTGGCAAAGGTCCCTGGAGCAGATTCAGACCTGCATCTCTGCTGATGAAAGGTGGTGGGTGTGCACACTTTTCATTGCCCTCAAACAGTCCATGAAAAAGAAAATAAAAAGAGCAGAAAAAGAAAGCGTAACAGAACATGTTGCCAATTAATACTCATGTTAAAATTTAACCTAAAATGTTTTCCTCTCCTGTCTAACAAGACAAGCTCTTTAGAGTGCTGAGTAGTGTTTTCTAACTGCTGCTACTCTACCCTGCTGTTTTAAAGGGGAAAAAGGAAATGGCAAAGCTTGTTTTTAATCCCAATAACAATCCCAAATCACCTAATTCCTTTAGAGGTTTTCCTTTTCATGTGGTATTTTAACTAATTTACAATAAGACTTGTCATTGCGATGTTAATCTATCCCCTTAAATCACTGCAAATGCAGATCAGTTAAGAAGCTGATTCAATAAACCCCTGAACCCCACAACATCTTCTACACTGCCTTTATTCACTCCGTCCTACGTTCGTCCATCACTGTGTGGTTTGGTTCATTCAAAAAAAAGGACAGTTCCAAACTACAACAATATATTAGGTAAAAAGAGGGTTGTCAGGCTGACCTTCCCTCCATCCAGGACTCTTATCTATTTATATTTATACTGAGAGCAGAGTTGAACCAAAGTCAAATTCCTTGTTTGTGTGCACAAGCTTGGCAAATAAAGCTGATTCTGATTCTTCTCTTAACAAGGATGTCTAGAATAGGAAAAGATGTTTCTACAGAGCAATGATTAAACTGAACTAATTATTTATGCCATTCAATTTCAAAAAGTGCACAATAAATATGAAAATATTGATATTGTTAATGATGCAACAATAAATTACTTAAAAAGTCATAATTTATTGCACGTTTGTTAAAGGTCTAATGTTTTCATTTGCTCAATATGAGTTTGTGAAGCTAACTTTTTGGTTAGCTACAAGATTAGGGCTCCTTTACATCTTTCTTTTTGCAACCTCGCTGGGTATTGCTAACTCGTTCGGCTCCATCATAGACATATAGACACGGACGGCTTGTTGGGCGCGGAATCGCACGTCGACATAGATGCCTTATTGGAATTGGCATAGTGGAGTGATTCAGAGAAGATGCCTCATTCATTATTACAAGGAATTGTACCGACTGATTTACAGCACAAACCACTGGCATTGCATTTCATAGGTGAGAATGAACATATACTTCTGATTGTATTTATTCATTATAAAGTCATTATAACATTGTATATATATCTCTGTGGGTTCCATTGCCTCTCCTTGTTCACTCATCTTGCACATGCGCAATATCATACTTCCACTTATGTAATCTTGTTGTTGTAAATATACACAAAAAAGTGCTTTGATTGCTAACAAATAGAGTAAAAACTAATTTTAAACACAAAAATAAAATGTATTAAGCCAACAGGGCCCGGTAATTTAACTGAGAAACCTTTGTATGCAACCATAGTGAGCTACTGGCGTAGAAATTCAGAAAGTCATAGTTCTCCTTTAATGTCTTACTGGAGAGCAGGAGAGTAAATTTGGAAACAATTAATTTGTTCCTCGTTAAACATGCCTGCAACAACAGTACAACTGTAGGAGTTGCTCAAGGATTAAATTACCAAAAAACAAAACGGATCAAAATTTCAGGCTACAATATTTACAGCTTTAAATCTCTGTGCTTCACGCTGACGACGTTGCTAGGCGACAGAAGTCAACTTCATACAACATTCATATTTAAGGTTTAAGGTTTCTTATCATCATCTAGAGATGGGTATCGTTAAGGATTTATCGATGATACTACTCCTCTTAACGATACTCCTTATTGATCTGGTATTTCATCGGTACCATTATCAATACAAGTTATTTAATCAAGCAAAAGGGTAAAAAAACAAATAATGATCACTGACTGGTTTGTTTTTTAAACATTTGGGACAGAAGCAAAGAAAATAAAAGTACAAAATAAACATCGTGTATAGAAACAGAGCAATAAAAACAAAATATAAATAACTTTAGGCATAAACAAAAGGCTAAAACACTATATCTTGAATAAAAAGTATGTTGTAGGAGATGACTATCAACACTGGTAAGACAGAAAATGAAAAACGCTCATATGCTCAAAACATAACTCTTTAAAATAATTTCATGTATTACTTTACCTGAATCTAAAGGACATTTATACATGTTTTTATATTATAAATTTTAATCAAAAGATAGCAGAGGCATACACAGTGGATGAGGTGAATAAATGACAGATGCTGCGGGTGAATCAGTTACAGGGCAGGATCTATTTAAGTGTACCCGTCTCAGAGAAAAAAAAAATTACCATTACCCATTAAAGAACATGTTTATAATATATTTACATCCCACTTTGTGATCTAGTGGAAGCTTTGCTCATGCGTGACTCATTTTCAGTGGGGGAACAGACGAGTCGGTCTCGTCTCTCTGACTTCGGCACAGCGAGGCTGACTGAGCGTCAGAGCTTTCGAAGCGTGTGGCGCTCACAGCTGCACTCGCACAGTAAACTCACAACGATCGGTGCTTTCAGTACTTTGCCAAAGTCTCAAACAAGACAGGAAAAAAATAAATAAATTGCTAGATCGATCGCTTGTCGCTTTTGAATAAAATAGTCACTAGAGCGGTCTGAAAAGTTGCTAAATATTTGGCAACAGTGTTGATGAAAGTAAGCGAGGCGAACATGCGAGAGAGCAGAACGTTGGCCCCTCCCATCAGTCCGCTCGGAGAGTGTGCCTCTTAAGGTGGAGAAGATCGGCAAAAACAGTTTTGTGGGGGTTGGAGTCTCCCTGAATAAAATTAATGTGACCTTAGAAATACCGTTGAGAGGACCGATAAGGCCGAAACTTGTCGGTTTACGAGGACCGTCCGATGTGTCCCCAGAGCCATTTTGATACCAGGTTTCGGTACACATTCCCGTTACCGTGACCTGCTGGACTGGAGGTGTAGTGTAGTTTTCTTCACAACAGCCCCATACGTCATTTGGCTGATTTAAATACATTTTCTGTGGCCTTTAAGAGCAGTGGAAACAGAAAGGCCACAAATTGTCCAGCCTTCCTTTTATATGGATATAAAAAAATCCCAGGTATTACATTTCTGGGACTCTCGATGGAAAACGTGCAGAACATACATCACTTGAAGCATCCCAGTGGTCTGGAATGGTCCGACTGCTTTAACGACCTTTACTACCCCCCCCCCCACATAATGTTCTCAGGGCTCTGCAAGCATGTGAGCAAGTAATGCTCCTGCTTTCAGGCATTCAAGTAATAGTTTTGAATGATACCATGCACTACAAAGAAGAAAATGAAGCGAGACTTAAGATAAGTCTTTAAGCTTAATCTGTTCGGGCATGCGGTAGTTTGTCTACAAAATCTGCCTTGGACTATAATCAAGCTACAGCAAAATGGAGAGATTGAGATAAGATTCTGGGTGCAGCACTGGGGCATCTGAGATACCATTTTCTGCAGTGAGCTCACCCTACGTGAAGGGTTACATGGCATGTGCTAAGAACAGGCATGGAAGTTAAGTGAATAAGACTCAAAGTGTCAAGATCTGTCTGTGGTTCCTACAGGGAGAGCGACAGAGAGAGAGTAATCATTTCCACTGATAACAGGAAGGCTATGCGTATCACAGCTTGCTAGTTGCTCTAATTTTGGGCGGCACATGGCGTAGTGGTAGAGGGAACACTCCGTATCAGAAAGGCTGACGCAACTATCTTAGGTTTGATTTTCATCCATAAGACCTTCGATGAATGTCTTCCGCCAACTCCTCTTTGCCTATTTCCTATCTCACTGGGTACATTACGCTAACCTGACCCTAGCCGGATTGATATTGCTCCGCCTAGCTTCACTCACATCCATCTGGGACATCTCCCATAGAGAGCGATTTCTCCAACCAATTTTTATTGTCCAGCCAATCAGGACGCAGGGTTGGAGTTTCATAGATGTGACGTAGTGGAGAAGCGACCGTGACGTGAGACTGTTTTGATTCAGACAACAATGGCGGCTCGCATCGAGGAAGCAAGCGTCAACATTGATGCTGCTATTTCTTCAGTGTTGTCCAATCTACCTAATATTGTTTCATTAAAAGAACATCAGAGAACGCCTCTGAAGGCTTTTGTTGGTGGAAACGATGTTTTCACCCTTCTCCCAACCGGATTTGGCTAGTTTTGTGTTCCGGGGTGCGCCCGTGGCAGAGCGGTTAGCGCGAACCATGTTAGGAGGCCTTTAGTCTTCGACGCGGTCGGCCCGGGATCGACTCCGACCCGCGGCGCTTTGACGCCTGTCTTCCACCCTCTTCCTGTCAGCTCAAGTTTTGTTTTTTCCTGCGTTGCTCTCATCAGTGTCACGGGTTAGCTTCGGTGTGAGTGGCTGAAATAGCACGTCGATAAAGATGACAGACAAGTGGCTTATCCAATCATATGCAAGGATTTTTGATAAGGCCCAGCCTTCTAAAACGCCATTCCTATGGATCCGTCCCAGATGGATGAGTGGAGCTAGGCGGAGCGAAATCCATCTGGCCAGGGTCAGGTTAACATTACGCCCCCAGTGTCATAAAACATGTGGGAAAGTGGCTCTGTTTGAACGTTTTTAGATGACAGATTTGTGTATTTGTCTTTCAATATTCACTTTGTCATGAGTAAGACAGATAGGATGAACAAAAAAATAGCTACTAGTTGCTGTATAGTGTCACGCACTAAGAACTTATTTCCTGAGATCCCCATTTGTTATTTGTACTTTTGTGCTTTACCTTTAGTCCTACAGTGAAGGAATAATTTACCATAGCATTTTTGCACTTTATCATGGCTAACAATAAAGCAAGGACTTCAGATATTCAGTAATCAGATGTGTGTAACACGTGTAATTGAGTCCACACACCGCAGACAAATGGGGACATGCTTGTTATTGGAAACTATCTTAAGTACAGTAACCTTGTGCACAATTAGGCTTGATGTGTTGCATTTAAACTTTATGGGGAAATTTAAAAACATGTGTGAAAAAAGGAAAAATGTAGAATTAAATCTGGTAATCATACGTGTATGTTATCCTCACTTAACATCAGTTGATCAGATGTTGAAGGGGGAGAGAGCCACTCCCCTCTTGTTCGACATTTGACAGCAACCTTGTTTAAATCAACATTTATGGGAAATGTGAGCACAGATTAAAACTGTCCTTGCGCAACAGTGGAGACATCACTCCATCATGTGCTGATGGTTGTAATAGGTTCTGCTTTGCAGAGTGTAGAACTCAGGCAAGCTGAAGGGAGGAGATCTATGCGTTTTAATGCACAGCTGGACCCTGTGATGAGGGACTGTGATTTCCAGATACAAGATTTCCAGATTCTCTACAGAGAATAGAAATAGAAATAGTTTTAAAGGAGCAAATTAAATAATAATTAAATCATTTATTTTAACCGCTGAATGTAGAGTGCAGAAAACCTTTTAACCTTATTTCAAGCATCATAAAAATCTTCACATGAAGCTGAATATATTGTGCATATCCTGCTTTCTTTTCATTAAAGTCAGTTTATAGGACCACACTGCCACACTTCTCCAGTTACTTAATTTACCATTTCAAAATGAATTTTGTGTAATTATTTTTGATGTTTTGTGTCTCCAAAAGGCTCCAATAACAGTAGTCATTCTGTAAACCGTTGTGTTATGTAATGATAAGCAGCGCCTTTTTTTTTTTAAATCAAGAGGTATGTTTGTGTTCATCTCTCCTAGCACCATCCTACCTAATGTCACGACTGCTTATCTAAAGAAAGACAGATTTGGCAGCATGGTCTCAGAAAACCTTACTGTATCATAAAGATATAGAAATATATTTATCAACTCAATAATCTCCATTGCTGCTTTACTCCACAGGGATTGAAAAGAGAAACTCCCACACAGACGGTATATGAACTCTTCTCTGCCAAAGTATGGTAGAAATATAGACATTAATTTCTCCTCCTGCCGCTGCCCTAAGCATAAATTCTCCTTTTCTTCATAACACACTCCATTATTGTTTTCTTAATGTAACTTCTTAAGACATGCTTGATCCCTCCACAAAATCTAAGTCTTTTCCTCCGTTCTTACTGATGCTTCCCATCTTTTCCACTCATATGCCTAGAAACAGTTGGGAAGCTTATTTATAGTTAAACACTTCCACTTTCTGGACTGTCTTGATAGAACAAAAACAAAAAGAAAGGAAGTGAAAGAGTGAAGTCAATCTATTTTTCACACAAGAGGAATGTGGCAGGCTTCATGTCAGCAGCTGTCAAACTGCACAGTGCCGACATTTCTGGAACTTAAGAGCCATTTTTAAAAACACAAAAAAAAACCTCAAAGTTCAAAGTGAAATTTGAGCTAAACTATTCTGAATCATGTCACCTGCTGATTCTAACAATTTTTTACCTTTCGCTTTCGGGGGATAGGGTCCTCAAACATAAAATGAGTGCTCTCTGAGACATCCTCGCTGGCATCATCTCCCTGGGTTGAGTGCAGAAAGCCAGGGTTGGCATCTTTGGAAAGCGGTGGGGACGGTGTGGAGGGCACTGATTGGTCACTGGCATCCCAGCTCCAGTTGCCGCTCGTTGAGCTGCTGTAACTCGCAGACAGAACATCTTTCCATGTTTTGCTGGTTGGCTCTGTGGTGTACAAAATCAAGACAAGGGTTAAAGACACTTGACCTTAGTTTTACCTCAAACTCAAACTTAATACTGATGCTGGATTAGACAGACTTATTTAGGGAAATAGAGAGAAACATGTATCCAAGTTTTGAAACATAAAATGAAATTAACTGATATAAACTGATATCTACTTCCATGGAGCTGAGTTACAGATAATGTTAATTTGTATCATGCATCGCTCCACTCTGTTGTGTTGATAATGTGTTAGCTCTTAATGAAACAAAAAAAAAGAAATACAAGAAGTTATGACTATGCACGATGTAACAGATACACTAACCGTTATATTAACCGTTTATAAAACTCCAGTAAACTGTGTAATCAACCATCATACCCCCTTCTTCTGTACAGCCGTGTGTTAGGCATGCAATTCATAAAGTGTAACTCATGCTAACTTGAACTTCCTCTGATGGGATGATAGCTGAAAACCGCAACAAAACCTTAAAGAGATAGTTCTGACTTTTTGAAAAGGTGTGTGATGGAGAGATTACAAGCTGTGCTAGGCAAGTTAATTTATATAGCACCGTTCATACACTAAGCAATTCAACCAAAGGAACAACAAAAAATTAATAACAAAGGATAAGCAGAAAAGCATTGCATAAAAAGTTTTTTTTTTTTTTTTTATCAAAAGCTGCTTTTGATTAAAAGCAGCTCAGTCCTGATTTAAAGGAAGCACCAGTCTCTGAACATATCAGGTTTTCAGGTTTTCTTGTCCAGGGAACATGGAGTAAGCAAGTCGCTGAAAAGCTGAGGGGTATACATGGTTCATACTTGAAAAGCAACACAAAAGAGTATTTTGGTCCTAGACAATTTAGAGCTTTATAGACCAATGAGAGCATTTTAAAACCTTGTCCATGATAAACAGGGAGCCAGTGCAGTGATCTAAAGGTAGAGTCAGCGATTTTTCCGGATGTTTCCCCAGGACCAAAACTCTGACCAATCCCTGCCCTGGAGGAAATATTTACCCATAAACTAATTTATATTATGGACACATTGACTCAGTCAGTGTAGTAGACTAGGGTCATGTGGTGACACAGAGATATAAAGGTGTCTGTCATCAGCATCATATATGACAGGAGATGCATCAACCTCTCCTTGCTTCATTAGGTCTAGAACCTTTATGTGCTGAATGTTCATAAATGATTTCCATTAAAAGTAAATTTGTTTCACATCATCTGTGTGTAAGGAGTTGTCAAGACAGTCCTAACGTGTGCAATGTTGCAAATTCAAAAGACTTTTTGGAGACAACACTTGGTATGTTGTTATATTTCAGGAGCCATGAATTCAAACCCTACACGGCCATAGTATACTCGGCCAGTTTGATGGACTTTTCAGTGTTTTCTGTGTCCTCACCAGATCTAAACCTTAGTGACCAAGATGCTAAATATCAAGAAGAGTGTAAATTGGGAAAAAGAAAAAAAGACAAAAGTAAGCAAAAAGTCAGATGATCTTAATAGAGATAGTCATCGTAATATTGAAAAAATTATCATATAGCATTTTTATATTTTCCTACTATTGTGCAACTCTATTTTTAATTATTATTGTAATTTGTTACATTAAATAATAGATTTTTTTTTGCCTATTTTGCTTTTATACATGTCTAAATTCTGCTTTAGGCTCTGTGTTTTTTGGTTAAAACGTTAAGTTTTGTCGTGTTTCTACTGTTCATGTGCAGCACAATGATGCACGTTTTCTCTGACAATAGCACAACTTAAAAAACAGGTTCCTGAGTGGAAGGATTCGAAAACATCCCGGTCTCCGTTTTCAGTGTACACAGGACAAACACAATCTGCCTATGTGGGAAAGCCCTGGGCTTTCATGCACGCTCCAACCATTATCAGTAGAAATGAACGTGCAAGCGCCTCAGCCTAACGGCTGCCGACCAGTTCATAAACCACAGCGGTGGTTTTGTAATTCAAAGACACCTGAAGCAACAGCTCAACCTCGTCCTCTGTCCGTATAAACGTTTGTGTCCCTGCCAGTCGCAAAGTTTATTTAGTGTTGCTGCCTTGTTGGATTTCAAAGAACATGTCGCCATTAGCAGCGCGGCATGTAAATTACAGCATTTTCAACGTTCAACTAGTGGGTTGTGCACAGAGGTCACAATTAAAACACCGAAATTTAGATGTATTCGCAGAAACGGTGCACCTTAGTTAGTTAGTTACAAAGCACGGTAAGCCTAATAGGTTCTGTTTGACATGTCACTTGAACTGAAATGAAAAGTGCGATTCCATTAATTAATACTTTCACAAGCGCTGACTATCTAGCTTCATGAGGTAAAACTAATTTTTCTTCAGCCAAACTGAAGTTGATTAATAAGTTATATACTACAGATAATGACTGCTCCGAATCTCTACACCACCTGAAAAAATCTTTAAATTGCTTGCTGTTGTTCTATTTTGTCCAAATAAAAAAATAAGAATGTGAATCTGGCCACCCTCTCCTCATAAAAAGCTACCTCCAGCCCAAAAGGACTTTCACCGTCTGGTTAAACTGGCATGATAAGGGCAACAACAGCAGTGAGAGGACCTGTGCTTAAATGGGTCAAGACTTAATAGCTAGCAATAGGTGAACATGCAACCATCAGAAGATAACAAAATAAAGCTGATAACATCACAAGGTTCTCTCTTCCCTTGGATAAATCAATATTAACATTCAGCAGCTCAACTTGATTCAGGGTAAAGTAACATCAAGCGATTTGGAACCGAGCGCTCCCCCGGCCTCTCATAGCTTAGAGTCAGCACCCCTTGGCAAGTTTTAAAGTAAAATGTCCTTGATTTATTTAACACGGAGGATGAGTCACCGTTTGATCACGCAGCTCCCACTGAGGGAGCTGCAGCTGCAGAGTTGAAAGGAAACTGAAAGGGGCTATGGCGTTACCTGTGGGTACAGAGGAAGGACCGAGCACCAAGGGGGATGTGGACAGGGAGGTCAAGACGGTGGCAGCCATCACCTCCTTATCCGCGTGACCTGAAGGATTCCTGGAAAACATGCAAACATTGACAACGTGTGAGAAAAAAAAACCGACGCATTCATTTCATGTTTGAAGAAAGAACGTTTTCGGCATTATTATGTTCCACAGCTATTTATGCAATCGTGTGTTTGAAAGCAGAGAATCCTCACTTTGTACCCTGTAAAAACTGCAAATATCAGCTGCTACCCAAAAATATCCTCCGTTACATGTTTTGGAATATTAAAGCAAAAAAAAAAAAAATAAATAAATAAAATAAAAAAACAAGAAGCAAACGCATTAACAGACATAGGATCAAGTGAGCCTTGAAAAACTTGCTGCTTGTGTGTATACATGAGGCTCTAATGGAAAGCCTCGAGGGTGAAAGTGCCTTGTGGTGTGCTTTTTTGCACTGCCTGTAAAACATTACTCTCTGAGCTAAAGAGGGATGCCTCCTCCCCTCCAGCCCACTGAGCAACCTTGCCGAGCGGTCCAGCCTCATTCTAACCCTTTATGCTGCCCAGTTGAACCAAGATAAAGGCACGTGGCTCCAACAGAGTGGAGGTTTAACATGCAGCGGTTCCAGAAAGAAAAAAAAAAAAAAAAAAGTTGCAGCGCAGTCACCGAATGCGTCTTGCAAACATGAACCAACTTATCTGCCTCACGCACACACACCGTTTCTCTCTATTGCTTCTATTTGGCAATCTCCACCGCGGTTCCTGCCGTCCTTGAAAGAGAGCTGTGGGGAAAATTGTTTAAGGCTGGGCCAAGACCTCGCCCAAACACTTGTGCACATTTGCACGCCCCCGCATACACAAACGTGCATGCGACGGCGTGCACAGGCACACTCAAACTCACACACACACATAACAGGATTTATTTTCTTAGGTTAAGTTAGGTAGAACAGCAAGATTTCACACCGAATGGAGTCAAGGGGGTGCATTTCAGAACTGCATACGCGTAATATAAACCGATAAAACAAAATGGTTAAAAATCTCAAACTCTTAAGCAAGGAGAAAGGAAGCCTGGAGCTTTAAGAGGTCCTTGTCCCGCCCCCAAACTTCTCCGCTACACAACCAGAGAAAACTGGTTTGAGGCATTCTCTCAGCCAAGCCCTAAGCCCTGGCTGAGCTCCACGGTGAGTTTTAATGCGAGCGCGTGCGCACAGACACACGCAATCAATCACAAACCTCTACAAGCATGTCCAGAAGCCCGCTTTAGGTAATCAAGCCGGTGTCTACCTGCACAAACAACACTCTGTGTGCAAAAGTTTACTTCATGGAGAATGTTACAGGAGTTAAAAAAAAAAAAAAAAAAAAGTTTGGTAAGTGGCTGAGCTCCCACGCTGATGAGAATTTGCTGGATTGGGAGCAAACAGATCCCAGCGGAATGTACCAGATATCTCTCAGAGACGAAGCCTGTGCACTCCACAACGATCCGCACGGCATAAAAGCACTGAAAGACTTTAGTTTTACATCTTAAAATAAAGTCAGAGTGTTCGTATCAAGCAGAAGGAACGCGGGGCAATTATTATACTGTAGAAAAGGACATCCAAACTGCAGCTGAAACACACAGAAATGAGTATGGTAACATATAAACAGCACAAACACACATATGAAGGTACACACACACACACACACACACACACACACACACACAGTCTGGACAAGAGATAAAGAGATAACAAGATTAGCTGTGTCCTGTTTCAGTCATTAGCCATGTTTTCAGTACTAAACAGGGCCAGCCGGGGACACGGTTATGATTTATGGAGCTCATTTCTCTGCTGTTTGTTTCCATTTCATCATCAACACAGGCAACATGTTATCAGAATGAAGAAGTGAATAAACAGGTTTTAGCCTTTAAAAGTGTAAGTAAAGCCTGCTCAAGCCTGTTTTCGGGTTCACTACAGGTCTATAAGTGAGGGGGGGGGGGGGGAATAAGGAAAATAAACAAACTAAAAAGGTTAGCTGGCCTTTTAGTTGAAACCAGAGTTAATCCAAACTATAATATTCCTCCCTCTCATACGCATACGCCTGGAATCGTAGATACCGACACACTACAGACCCCATTACCACCCACCCAGAGCCTAATTTCCTGACATTGAGCACTTTCCTTCCTTTGCTTCCCAGAACAACCGTGATCCTTCACAGTCACCACAACTTAACCACATCTGGTGCACATTTCTCCGTATGGATGCGATGAGCAAAACAACACATGGACATGTTTTAGACATCTTTTTTTTTTTTTTTTTGCACAGAGCCAACTGCTGATTGGCTTTTTTTTTTTTTTAATAAACAGACGAGCTAATTTACGGTTGCTGTTGTCCTGATTTTGATATCCGTGTTTACAGCAGATGGCTGCCACATTCTGCCATCATAAAAGCCAGCTCAGACAGATAACGGCTCAGCCATCGCTGCTTATCGCTCACTCTGGTGAACGCGTGACCGTAAATGACACGGTCCCTTCTCCTCAGCTGTCTGTGGAATAAATAAGAATTATTTAAAGCTTCGGAGTGCGGAACAGGAGGAAGGCACTGAAATAGTAACAATGTCCAAAAATATAAATAAAATGGGTTTATGTCTTCTAATAGGAGGATTTATTTTAAAGAACGTTAAACTGGGCATAGTTTTATTTAGGCCTCCTTAAGGGCTCATATGGAAAGCAGAGATTGCTTTCAACAACGGTGGTCTGTGTGTGTGGTGTCCAAACATGTTTAGGAAGGTGGTGAGGTTAGGTTTTTGGTTTTTGGAGTTCCCAAATTGGGATGTTTGCGAGCACAGTGCACTCAAAGATAATATAATAAACATGACCGTGACTTTAATGAATGTGCCGTACATATATAGTAAGTGGGTACCGTGTTGTTTTGTTGGGTGGAGTGAAATCATTCATGGAGGAAGCTGATAAACTTAACTCCATTAATGACACGAGTGTTTTATGAGGCAACAGGAGAGAAGGCTTATTCCTAATCTATATTGTGTGCGTTTGTTTAAGTGAACTACAGCACCTTCCTAATTTATTAATGCCCCTTGAACTATTTACATTTAGTCAAATTACAAAACTGATCGTGATTGTGGTTTTATGTGCTAGACCAACACAAACATTGCATGACTATAACATGGTGGGAAAAGGATACATGCTTTTATTTTTATTTCACAAATTAAGAAACTTGAAAGCTGTGGCGTGCATTTGTATTCACCTCTCTTTACTAGGATACCTTGAAATATAGCCCAGTTCAATTGCTTTTAGAAGTCTAATTAATAACAGGTAATTTAAAAAAAAAAGTGATTTAATTTCAGTATAAACCCAATGATTCTGTGAAGTCCTCTGAGGCTTGTTAGAGAACATTAGTTAAAAGCATCCTGAAGACTAAAGGGACACAGGAGACAGGTCAGAAATAAAGTTCTGGAGAAGTTTAGAGCAGCCTTAAGGTATAAAACAATATGCAGACTTCAACATTGCAAATTTTTAATCCATCATTCCAAAATGGAAAGAGCATAAGTACCAAGACATAACCGTCCACTTATCCTGACAGACTGGCCAAGGAGAGCATTATTCGCAGAAGCAGCCAAGGCTATAACTTTGGAGGAGCTGCAGAGATCTTCAGCTCAGGTGGGAGACTAAGAAAAATGTGTGGCGTTTTGGCCTGCATGGAAAACCTGAACACACATTCCCCATGGGGAAACAATGTAGTGGCAGCATGATGTTATGGGGGGGGTGTTGTTCTTCAGCAGGGACAGAGAAGCTGGTCAGTTGATATTAGATTAGATTTGATTAGATTCAACTTTATTGTCATTACACAGGTACAGGTACAAGGCAACAAAATGCAGTTTAGGTCTAACCAGAAGTGCAATAGCAGCAAGTGCAGGATAAGCAGTGGTTCCATATGTACAGGACATGGGTTATTACTGAAAAAATATAGAGATGGATACTATTATAGACAGAATTTTACTGATCGATTTGTCCTATGAGTATAATATATAGATAACTAGTATTGTGAACTAGATTTACAGCTGGATATGTACCGAATATAGTATACAAATGTATATGTAAACAATTGTGAATAAACAATTGAAGATGGACGGAGCAATCCTAGAAAAATACCTGTTAGGTGCCACATACATTTGGTTCTACAAAGTATTGATTTCCAATTATGATTTTTAAAAAGTATAATAATCCCAGTAAAATATACTGAAGAATGGGGCTGTGCTGTGGCAAAACGTGAAAAGGTTCAGGTTGTACGACAGCATTCGCAAAGCAGTGAATGTGTGACATTTGGCCCATTTAAGTGCACGAACAAACAGAACCATACAGTCGGTCTCTCACACCCACACACTCAACAGACACACTCTTACCTTCCTTCCTCCTTCAATTTGGACCGGCCTTAGCCAAGAACACACCTCTCTGGCAGCAGCGCAACACATGGGCCGGCTTGAGTCAACATGCCAGGTCCAGGCACATACAGAGACTTCTGCTCTGAGCCGAGCCAAGAAGCAAAGCAGCAGCAGCAACAACAACAACAAGCTCGGAGTTCAGGAAAGGATGAAAACAATGTCCAACCTAGCGTACACCTACGCACTGTATGCAACGGAAAGATAAGATCTGCAGACTGCAAAACCTTTTTGCAAGATTTTTTTTTTAAATATTTATTTATTTTCTCCAACAGCCTATGCAGAGCTCAGTAGAGGAATTAATCTAGCTGCAGACACGGGTGGAAATGGTTGAATTGGATGCTTCAAATAATAATTGCAATGTAATCCGATAACCGTTTGGCTGCCCCCTAAATTAAAAGATCACAAAAAGTGGATAAAGATTTAGGAATTAAAATACTTGCTCTGGATCACTTTACATACAGGGTACATAGAACAAAATGACAGATCAGACGGAGGGTTAGCCTGAGCCGCTGCGACTGAGCGCGCCGCCACTAATGGCCGACCTGACCAGCATGCCTTTTAGTGGTAGGGGAAACCAGAGCGCCCGGAGGAAACCTACATAGATACGGGGAGAACATGCAATATAGAGGGCTGAACCAACACTGTTGTGGGATTTTGACACTAAAAATTACCCTAAACCAGGGGTTTGACTTTCACAAGTGGAGCAGTGCTGCTTTTGCCATAGTGGTCTGCTTGATTTATGAATGTGAATAGTTTCATTATGATTCATGCGGGAAATATCTCAAATGATATGGACACTACAATGGAAAAGTAGGAGAGGAAAGGTAGAAGAAGAAGAAAAAAAGACAAGTGAAAGAAAGAGGAGATAAAAGGAAGAGAATGATAAAACAATTAATGAAAAAAAACATGTACTTTGTTTAATTGAAAATCTGCAGTTCCTATATTGTCCACAAGGGGCGCTGTGTTTAATCAGCAGATGGTAGCACTGAGCTTCTGATGTGGAAAATTGATTTTAATCAATTCTTAATTTTTATTTGTTTGATGTATTTTGTCATGCAGGACAGTGTTTTTAGCTTCCAAAAAATGTGAATAAATGTTTTTCAACATTGTACAATCACTGTGATCAGTTCTTATGCATAATGCACAAGTAAATATTTAACTGAACAAAAGTATTGTTGAAATTGCACATGCTTTTCTCAAAAACGCTGAGGTTATTCATGATATATTATGTAGAAGTGAAATTCATTTAATATAAAAATCAACAAGTCCACTTTTATCAGTTCTATTTAATCTTGCAATGAGTTTACTCATGTGGCTCTCTTGAAATCAGATTAAGCTGTATGCGGCCCCTAAACCAAAATGAGTTTGACACCTCCGCCCTACACCCTCAACACAGCACCTTTAAACCCTAACCTTGGCATCAAATCATATAATTTGTTACATAATGTCATGATGGGTCTTACCGATGAGAGGAAAAAGCCCTGGAATAGTTAGAGGAAGTTTGTCTGAATGGAACGTCTCACAGCCGATTAGATTATTGTGCATAACTCGGGTAACATTTAATGGAATAAAAAAAAACAAAAAAAACGTAGGCTATCCCAAAGCTGCTGAGTTTTTCCACCAAGTCCTCCACTGTTCAGTTTACTGAAGAGTTTTATACTCCTCCTGAGGATTTAAAAGCATTACAATTACACTACAGATGTTATCAAGCAGCTGGGGAAGATGTTGTTATGCATTCAGAGAGAAAGCAGAAGTTTAACCAGCCGCCCTAACGCTTTTAAGCTGTTTTCTTCTCTTTGTTAGGCTTAGATGCTGTTAAAAAAACAAAGCTAATCATTGTGGGGATGTTTGGACTGTAATGAACTCATATCCTGAAAGACCATTTCTCTGAGCACTGGGAGCTTCCTCTAGCTGCTCCACTCTAGGAACAAATTCTTTTAGCCTATACAGCTGGTACTACTAATGTTTTTTTTTTTGTTTGCTTTCCTCTTACCCTATTTACTCTTCATCTCATAAAAGACACTAATAAAATGAAAACAGTGCATTTGGATTTTCTAATCTCATTCATGCGCTTTATTTCTGTTTATAGTTACGTCTTCTGTGACTCAACAACCCCAGGTACCGCTGCTGTTGCATTCAACAACTGTTATTCTTCTACAAACATGAGTTGCATTACTTGTTTGTGGGTCGCACCTTTTTGTCGAAGCCTCTGCTCGGCTTTCCACAGCAAAGGAGTTCCAGCGGCTTGCTCTCGCAGCCTTTTCCTTTTTATGGCGCAATAAAGTTTGAAGCCGCAGACAAGACTTAGATGTGTATCTTGTTTTCCAGGAAAAAAAAGGGCTTGCATCACACAGGCCGCTTGCATGAGGGTTAGTTTAAACGTCAACAGAGAAGAAGAGACAGATGGAAGGCTGCTGGGCGGCTCTATTAGGCTTTATTGTGTGGAATATCCGCTGAACGCGACGGGTCTAGATTTCCCTGTTGTGACACACTGCCAACAATAATCCCTCTTCTTCTTATAAGCTTAGCTCTGGTTGCTTTAAATATCACTTATTCATCCTGTGTGATCATGTGATCAACGCGACCCCCACCAAAAACAACATCATAATGTAGTGTTTGTATGCCTCTCACTGTGTGTGTGTGTGTGTGTGTGTGTGTGTGTGTGTGTGTGTGTGTGTGTGTGTGTGTGTGTGTGTGTGTGTGTGTGTACACTTCCTAATATCCAAAGCAGCTGCATGTGTCTAGCGGTGGCAAGGCAGCTGGTGTTCGACCTTGATGGTTAAAGTTTAAAAACAGTCTCGCCTAAACGCCTAACTAAAAATCAACCATCAAACGCCTCTCTGTTGGAGCCACGATGGCACGTACATCCAGAGCGCTCCCTCTTTATCTATAATGAACACAAACAAAATGCAAATGCACGCCAGGCCAGAGCGCCGCAGAACTAAAAATACGGGGCGGTTTCCAGTTACACGTCGTGGCCAGGTGGAGGTTTTTCATTGTGATTTTTTAGAGACTGTTTTCATCACTTATCCCTATGCCCCCTTAAGAGTTGAAGAGGCAGACAGAAAAGCAACAGAATATTTTTGTTCTCTTATACGTCTCTCTCTCCCTCTCCCTCTCTCATCTTTTCCCTTTCAGCCCGCTCAAAGCTCTACAGATCCAGGCTGCCTGTGGCTTGTTTATAAAGATGAGTCATGATTCGTTATCTCAAATCATAACAAGCCAAAGATGAAGATGATACACGCATTTAAAAAAAGGTGCAGGAGTGGAGTGACAAAGAGCTGGGCCATTGTCAAACTGGAATAGCTCGCGTAACACGGAAATGTCGGGAGGCTACCAGACCTAACAAGGCTGGCGCAGGTGACCGTCGGCTCAGCATGCGGCCTCAAGAGTCGCCTCATTCAAACCCGGTAATTATAGAACACCCACTGCTCGAAATCCTGCGATCCCCTCTGTCTCCCCCCCCCCAATCATGCTGCCTTGACTCCATCAGTGTTATGTAATATCATCTGCTTCCCCAATCTCCAGGTCGGTGGCTAGCTGCGGGCAGATTGTGGTGATTGACAGTAAACAGTCTCCCAGCCGACTCGACACAAGCGACCGCGTCTGCAGTGGGGATCCCGTCGTCTTTCTACATAACCTTAGCTAGAACGTTTTAGAAGAACACCTGATGAATATAAACGCCATTATAAAGAGACATAAGAATTTCACTGTGTTTTGGTACTCATCCTTCACATTGCAGTCTCCACACATGTCAGGCCTTTGCGTAAGCCCATGGGCACAGAAGTCCCCCAGAGGAGGACGGGCTCTTGGGCAGGAGCCGTGTCTCTTTAATGTGGGCTCTCACTGTAGAGGCTATTCAGCCGTAACACAAAAAGGCCTCTCTTTCTCTCTCTTGATCCTCGACTGCAATCCTTTAGGACACAAACAGCTTTGTTTCTGGCAAAATAATACAGGACACACATGGAGCAATAAAGCGCGAGTTCTTCGATGGCAACATTTCTAACTGTAACGTAAAACACATACGTGCATACACACAGTTTAATGCGCAAGCAAATTCACTGGTCGCAATAAATTTGCTCGTTTTGGCCCCCAGGTTAAATAGGCTGCTAGTTCATGTCATTTCAAAAGGTGCTCTTGGCTTTTCCGCCAAAAAGAAATTGTAAATCACTCTAAAATCAACTTTTTTTGCAAATAAAATGTATAAACTGAACCTGAGGGTGCTACTTCAATGTTACTGTGCAATTTTGTTCAATTTTCATGTGAACTTGTTTAGTTCTGCAATATATGTCTTAAAACGATCTTAGTGCTGCCCTCTTAGGGTTAAAAGGAGGCTATTGCAGTGGAATTTTCCTATTGGTTCCAAGGGTACATGCTTTCGTCGCCATAGCCCCGTGTTTGGGTATAAAAGCATCTCAGTCAGACACACGACCCGTTGCCCTTGTGGGGAGTCAGACTCAGGAGTTGGAATGATGAGCATTGAGACCGTTGATCAATACTGTTTAGCATTCCTGCTTTGAATGTTAGCCCATGTAAGCCATGATGCTGCTAACATCACTGTACCTCTCAGATTCTGCACCCATTCTGTCCTCCAACTTTGGCAGTGTACGCTTCGGGCATCACTTAGTCAGAGCCTCGAGTATGAGGCTCAGACTGATAATGCTCAGAACCAGTGGGATCCACAAAGCCTCCGTCAACCTCCTGTGACAAAGGGGGTGAAAAATCCTCCATCTCAAAAGACCAATCTGTGGCAAAACCACTAGATGTTGCCTTGGTCACTTAACGTTTCAACATGTCACTTCCCTTCATCCTGACCCCCCCCCCCCCCGGCACACTTAGCCCTTGTATCTTGGAACCGCCCACTTTGGTTGCATTTTTCTAAATCTGTCTGGGGGACGAAGCTATACCTTTACACCAGGGTGAGTTACAGTTATAAGTTATAACTTTGGCTCCACAAATAAGAAAACGCCCAATGTTAAGCAAATCAAACAAAGCAACAGACCTAAAAATAATCAGCTCAGAAGACGCCTTTATTTATTATGTTGCCAGAGGGAGGACGTCTAACTTTTCCCCCTCGCAGTCAGTTTCGTGCTACAATATCAAAAAGTAGCGAATACAAACTTCCTCTCAACTTTTCGCCATTCCTTTCTACCATCATATCTATTACTAGGGGCATGCAGGGAATTTGTTTTGACCAATAGCTGTAGTTTTTCCCTTCCCAGTTTTCCCATTTATGCCTAGGGCCTGCAAATAAAATAGGCCCATCTGTGTAAAAACCTACAGCTTTCTTGTCTGACAGTCTGTCTTTCTTCCTTCCTGGAGATTCAAGCCACCGTTCCATTTTTGCATTCTTATTATGACATCCATTCAGGTTAGCTGTATCTAAACAAACCAAACTATCCTTGGTTGCATCAGCAGCGGAAAAACTGGATTCATTTATGGACATTCTCAGAGTTTATGAAGTAAATCATATCAATAATATGCCTGTTTTCTTATCTTAGAAAAGCAGAAAGTTCAGATAAAAGAAAATGAAAGCTCATTCACTTAAAAATACAACCTATAAATAAGACAGGGAGGAATAGATTGAAACAGAGAGGAATGTAAACTCTAAAAGCCCTGAATTGTGGTCAGTTGTCTTTCTGCAGCACTTGTGCTCCAATCTTTTTGCTCATTCTTCACGGCCTACTCCCACTTTTGCCTTCTCCTGAGTTTTGCCCTTCTGCCACAAGCCAGAGCAGGTTCTTGCCTGGTTTCCGGTGTTTTGTGAAAGCAAACCATTGCTGTTAGAAATTCACTCTGCTCTGCTCTCTCCCACAAAGCCAAATGTCCACAGGCAAGTGTCAGACACAGAAAGTCGAGAGTCATTAAAAAAACTGATTACAATCTTCATTTTTTTTTTATAGACAGTGAAAGTTAGAAAAAGTAGGCAGAAGAGCCCCCAGCTAAATACTTCAGAAGTAATTTATTTTTTTGATAACACAACATATGATGATGTGTATGCAGTCAGTGTAAGGAAAACAGGAGAACCGAGCACGACACAGTACACTGGAACAGAGTGTAAGTGGATGTTATTTGCTTTGTTTTCATTAAAAATAGCTCACGTGTTTAAAAAAAAAAAGTTCAAATCCAATATTGTTTTGCCTTTTTACAATATAAAGAGTATCAATATAATGACTAAAAGGGTTAAAAGAGAGTACTTGCTAGTCTAATATCATATTCAAAATACTGAGTGATCGTTATAGTTGTGCAAATTAGAATAGTTACATTTTTTGAATAGTTTATTTACTCTATTTGATTCCCACAATTTAGCTTTTGACGTCACGCGCCTGTGATGTATGTTAATGCATAACATTGTTTCCAGGAAGTAGACGACCCTTTATTTGGCACCTGACTACAATGTTTTGCTTCGACCACAAGGCGACCAT